>NC_040033.1:15426204-15577854 GCF_000972845.2 Larimichthys crocea | reverse complement strand
CTCATTTGCCCATAGCTAAGACCGGCCTTCTAGTCGGTAAGAGCTTTATGACATAAAAGGCTGAAAGACAGATGCCAATCTGTGCTTCTTGCTGTTGGTCTATATAACACTAAGTAATATGTGTAAATAGCTGTCATACTAACATGTTAATGTTTGGCAGGTAATGTTTCCCATGTTCACCATCTTAGTTTAACATGTTAGCTGCTAACATTTGCTAATTTGCATAACATAAAGTACACTGAGGCTGGTGAGAACTTTTTGACCTGATTCAGGGATCACCAAGGTTGTCGCAATAAATTCTGTAAGAAGATAAAGTCTTGGTATAAATATCACGCATAGTGGACAATAAAAAAGTCAGGGAATTGAAAGTCAGGATGGATTCATCCTCTGGGATCATGAACGCCAGTACAAAATTTCATGGCAATACTGTTTGAGATATTTCAGTCTGAACCAAACAGACCAACATTGTCCTGCCATAGTTGACTAGATTACTGATTAGATGTCACAAGAGGCTCAACCTTCAAAAAGCAGGGAAGAACTCCTTGACTCTGGAGGTTGAAGTGAGTTCAACATGACGTAACTGCATTAATCCAATATGTTTTTTCAGGTTGGCTATTGTTCAAGGACAGAGATCACTATTGTGGTTGAGAAGAACAGAGACATTTATATTACCTGGACAAGTCAATGTCCTTCAACACCATTCCTTATCAATGGTGAGAGCAGTTTAAACTTACAGCATTTCTAACCGATGCCTGTGGACATGTTTCTGGTGCCGCAGGTGAGATTTTATCTCTTCAATATCATGAATTGGGACAAAGCTGTTTTTCTGGAGTGAGACAGAAAAGAAAAAAAATGTGTAGCGTTCACCCCACACAACCTTTAACATCTTTGACTGATCATTAGCAGGTGGTGCTCAAGTGTTGTGTGCTCAGCTCAAGTAGGGTCAAAAGGAAAGGCCCACTTGGATTGGTTCCGTGGAAATTTGAATGGAAATTATAAAAATATGACAGAGTCTTGGAGTGGACTTTTAAAGGAAAGGTTCTTAGGGAATATAAAGTCCAAAGACTGTTGAAGGTCAGTGAAGAAGTGAGAGAAAGAATTATGAGATATTTAGCAATATTATTTTTCAATCACTATTTACGTCTTTTTCTGTATTTCTTGCACTGAGCTTAAGCAATGTTTCATACTAAGCTGCCATAAGGTCATTTTTGGGAAGCAAGGCAATAGTCACAGCAGCAGCTCCGTGAACTCCCAAAATGCTAATCAGTATTCAAACACTTATGATGTAACATCCTGATGTTTAGCAGTATAAGTTACCCCTCTCTTTTATCGTCTTATCATCTCATCATCACATTGTTAATTAGCACTAAGGCTGGTAAGAATGTTATTAGTTTCAAGGTACCAAAGTATTGGACAATTCAAATTTGGACCTGATAATGGTGCTATATGAAGAATTACACTTCATCCCGAGTAGGACAATATCTATAGCAAACAATCCATTCAGCTGTTGTCAAGATATCTAACACTACAAATATCAATCCTCATTGTAGAGCCAAAGTCTTAGAATTTATCCTCTTGGAACCATAAATGTCTGACAAAATTTCATGGCAGATTTCAGTCTGAACTAAAGTGGTGGATCAACTGACAGACCGACATCTAACATTGCCAAATCCTACAGTGGAGCTACGCCGTCAGCATGGCTACTATAAACCTGAAAATTGTATTTTCAGCTTTACATTGGCAGGCGAAACAACTATTTTATTGTGAATCACTTTATGATTTACTAAAATTACCTCAACAAGCTGCGACAGCAATGTTCTCAAACAACTTAAAATGGACTTACGGATCTTTATGGAAAGTGTGTGGAAAGACAGAATGTTGCGTTTGTTAAAGGCCACGTTTTGAATTATTTCATGTGTTTTGGTATTATTTTTTGTACAAGGAGAAGATCAACTGGTAGTATTTGGTCAAGTGGTGGTAATGTACCAAACAAGTGTTGGAAAATACAGAAATAACTGTGATATATCAGTATCAGCTGACATAAATTAACATATTTGAAGGATTTTAACGATTTGTTTGAATGATGATTCTGAATGCACTTGCCTTTGCAAGATACCAACCTTCTTTGTGTGTGCGTGTGTATGTGTAAGGCCTGGATCACGATGCGTACACAAATGCTGACTTGCTTTGATAATCAGCAGAGCTTATGAATTCCCTGCCAGCAGTTCCAGTGGTTTCTCTTTGTTTCACCAAACCTCTCTCTTTTTCCCCTTCGTCTCCTCTGTCCACAATCCTCACTCTCTCATTTTCTGTCTCCCTCGTCTCTCTTTTGTGGTTGTGTCATGTAAGACGTGTGTTGGGTTGTGCCAGTTTCCCAAGACGATTTCACCAGTGGGCGCTGTGGTCCATTATCGCCATGGCTCATTCTGACTTAGAGAAGAAATTCATTACGGATGCTAACCGGTCCAATGCAATCCCTTTAGCCCCACAATCGCACGTCGTCATGCTTGCACAGCTTGTGTGTAATCACGTCAGACTAACAGATAGGGAAATAGGTAGGACAGGATGACAGAAGTAAAGCCTGGAGAATGGCAGGCGGCAGATGTACACAGGTGCACAACAGACGCATGGTCTGAACAATGGATGAGGGTTTTACTCAACGGTTCTGAAACTCTGTTTCTAATAACTTTGTTTTCAAGTCCCAAAATTTCAAAATACAAAAAACATCAGTCCTGATTGGTGTTTTCTTCAACTGATCGTTAATTGTCTCAATTGTTCCTTTTTTAACTCTGCTTTTTCATTCAACAGTTTCATTTCTCTTAATCGGGATCACATTAACAACAGTTACACCTTGTTAGTTCACTTGTACATAGGTGTCAGCCTATAAATGCTCACAAAATGGCATGCACAGAATGCAGTGAAAGACGCTGGTTCGCTGACAACATGCGAATGAATGAAATCTCACGATTTTTATCAAACTGATCAAACCATGCCTGATGATTACCTGTGACAGAAATACACACAGCACTGGGAAGAAAGCACTGGGTTTGGATTAAGAGCAGCAGACCTTGAGATGAGTGTTCTGAACTGACAAACCACTCTGGCAGGACAAGGGGAGGCAGACTTTGTGTTTACATCAATGATGCTTGATTCTTGACTAAAACACGTACACACAATGACTGGGCAGCTTACCTCTATCGCTTCTTTCACATCTTTAAGTTATCGTTGACTACTTGCCCTTACCAAGAGTTTGATACTTGAGCAAAATGTTTGTACTTGCCACAGAGAAACCTCAGCCAACTCCTTGAAGTGGCAATGGCATGGAATTGTTCATGTGTCAAACCACTTAAAATCTTGATTATCAAAGAGGAGTAGCGCTGCCATATTTTCCCACAGGAGTTTCCAATCTTTCTTTGGGGACAAAATGAAATGGTCTACTTCTGTTTTGTTACAAACACTGTTAATTATAAGAAAGTTACGTTCTTCATCTTCTTCTTCTGGTTTTAGTTTCAAAATAGTAAATTGATTGACGAAGAGGTACAACATAATGTCCCTCTTTCAGGACAGGAACTTTTCCTGGTGAGTTTATTTTCTCTTTTGGCCATCAAAAGCATGTTGGGAGGGCTGAGCCCAGCTGTTTGGACTTCTGTAGTCTCAGATATACATCCGTGACCACAGTTCTTTCTTGTCAGGGTTCACTGGAAACTAGTTAAATAACCTGAAGTGTAGCAGTAAATGTCCAAGTGATCTTTAGATAAAAAAGGCAACAATATTTAAGGTGTGGTGGTGGCTGACACAGTGGCGGTGAAAGAATGGACACAAAGCAGGGTGTTAGCACCCTGCTGTCAGCACAGTTGTATGGTTTGAACCATGCAGCACTTAAATTTGGTTTGGTTGGCAATTCTGCACCTGTTAGCACTTTGAGCCTTTCGATGAAAGGGTTTTTAGTATTAGGCAATAGCACGACTTCTCAGACTGCCCTGACATCCTACTTTTTGTTCATTCACAATACATATTCAATTTTATGTATACAGAGAGATAATTACCTCTGTAAATTCTCACAGTACGCATGATGATGTGACCATTTTTGAACTCATCTTATCATGACCTCATTTGAAACTACTAATTATCTTTCTGTTCACCCAATAATTACTTTGGTTTTTTTAACAACACCTCTGCACATGCTCTCAACAAGAACCGACTGAATGTTCAGCAGCTTCATGCTTTGGTACACTTTGAGGAATCCTACTGGGAGCTGAACTAAGTGGCTCTACCTAACTTGACCCATACACTGGGAATGTGCCTTAATATCTATTTCTGGTAAATCCCAGAACTGTTGTCTGGCAACTCTAAAGAGACCTAATATAGGATTAGAGGAGGGAGCAAGTGGGTGAATCTATCCTATAATACAGATAGTCTTTGCTGCTCAGTAATCTGGGCTGTAATTTTGGGACATCAGCAGCTGCGTCATAGACGGCCTAAGTTGCTTGCTTTTTTTTTCAGGTCTGTGTGTGTGTATAGTCCCTGTCAAAGGAATAAGTTACATGCAGGGATATGGAAAGGGTGTGATGAAGCGGGTAGGCAAAAGCAGACAATATTAGCTCCATTATAGTAATGTTTTATTATTTAGCTGACAAAAATGAAGTTTACCTAACTTAAACACCAAATCACTCAATTGTATAATCGATTTTGTCTCAGTGGATGGTCTGAAATATTTCATTTTAACAGTGTTTCTGTACTTTTCCTTGCATCTTCTCTTGATGAGTTTGCTTTTCAGTTGATGCTGACCATGCTGATTAGTATTTTATTACAACTGTAAAACACCAAAAGTTTGTCATGCTTTTAAATATATATTTTACATGGTTTGCTTGCTTTTTTATGCTTTTATATACTTAATGAACCAAAATGTGTTCGTTACCCATAAGTCATTGCAACCATGAAGGTAGCGATTCATTTTAAAGACACACCTTAATTACTAACTGAAAAGCTTTTAATTATTTTATGACTATTATTTTCAACTCTGCCCTGAGGTAGGCTCTAATGAACCCAATAAAAAGGCTCCTGCTCCAGTTCCCTCTTTATTGAATTGTGTTCAAGTGCGTGCACCCTGCATCTGTCAGTTTACCGATTTATGTGTGTGTTGTGTGTGTAGTAAGTCTTATTTGTGCGTGACCATGTATCTTGTAAGGCAGATAATGAGTGTGCGCCATTATTCTCTGATTTCAATCCAAAGGCCCCTGACTGGCCCGCCAGAGAGCGACGGTATATTCATAAACATAATGCACATCGATTCCTTGATGTTTTCCACAGCCAAATCAGCCTGTGTGTCTGCCTGTCTCTAATTCACTCATGATTGGTTATCTGTTTCCTATAATTTTGATCCAAACAGCGTGCCCATGAGATATTGAAGTAATAGAACTGCATTGATTTATATACATTCACCAGTTGTAGATAATGAGTCTGCTCCTCGCAATGTATTCTTTGTTTTTTTCCTATACTCAGACTCTTGGCACATTTGGGTAAACTAGTGGGAAGATGATATCAAATCGGTAATTTGTTTCATTTTACATCTCATAATTCACATCCCATCTTTAAATGTTGATGTTAGAGCATATGATTTGAACTCTCTTCATGTACGCTTGCTCTATTTTGTTAATTCATACCACACATTGGATCGCATTTTCTGTGCTTGCACTGAGGCCTCGTCCACATATTTCCATTATTTATTTACAACAGGTTTCGGAAATCAAAATCTGTGGTATCATGTTGGTAGTCCTGCCTCTACTAAACTCATCATCACATACACAACATGCTTGGCAACATAAAGGGCACAGCTTCCCGCATCGGCACTGAACCTTTAACCTGACTGCACCAGATGATTTATTACACAGAACCATCTGAGAAGTCGACACTGGGAACTGTTTGGAAAATGGTAGGCGTTTCAGCAACTAACACATCTATCACAGGCATGCATTAGCTGTTAGTGGTCTGAACCACTGTGGTTTGGACACAAATGCATAACTTAAAGTGTGGCAAGATAGACTTTTGCGCAATTGCGGGAGTTTGAGAGATTTTGAGATCTTGTCCAGCTCCTCACAAGGTCACTGAACTTTGGTACTAGATGTAAAGTGTGTGGTCCAAATGGACAGACTCTTCAGACGGAAATTTCTCTTCCTTCTTTTAACTACAACATTAGTTAAAATCTGTGCAGTGTCAGCACAGCTTACATGAGTGGAACCAGGGCATGATTTGTTGTGGGTGGAAACATTGGTGGTAAAGCTTTATATAGTCATTAATTAAGATGGAAATAAGCCACTTGATTACTGAAACCAGGTTTTGGAGATGCTGGCACACATGGACGTGTACGGTGGACTCAATATACTCAATATAATATATTTGAACATGTTGCAGCTGTGATTATGAAGTGGAGCACTATGTAATGGTTTGAGGCTGACCAAAGCTTCACCCCTTCTCTATAAAGACATGTTCACACATGCTGCTTTTGACTCAGGAAGAAGCCAATGTTGCAATATTAAATGCACAGAGGAACTTTCCTCGCCAGACCCTAATTTTTCCCCCCCGGGCAAAACCCCCCCCCCCCCCCGAGGCGAACATTTTCTCGTGCGCCCTCACGGCCGCCCGTGCGCCCCTGGATGCGCCATGCGCCTCCATTAGTCTGTCCGCCGCCCCCCTCTGCCTTGTCAACACCCCGCTCCCGGGGCGCCCGTCCGCTAACTTAATGAGTGGTATCAAAATTACTGAGGTTTTTCTCTTTTTCGGGCGCTCATGCGCCCCCCACGGAGACTGCGCCCTGGGCGGCCGCCCACATTGCCCATAGCTAAGACCGGCCCTGCTAGTCGGTAAGAGCTTTATGACATAAAAGGCTGAAAGACAGATGCCAATCTGTGCTTCTTGCTGTTAGTCTAATATAACACTAAGTAATATTAGTGTAAATAGCTGTCATACTAACATGTTAATGTTTGGCAGGTAATGTTTCCCATGTTCACCATCTTAGTTTAGCATGTTAGCATGCTAATATTTGCTAATTTGCATTAACATAAAGTACACCTGAGGCTGGTGAGAACTTTTTGACCTGATTCAGGGATCACCAAGGTTGTTGCAATAAATTCTGATAAGAAGATAAACGTCTTGGTATAAATATCAACCGCATAGTGGCAGTAGAAGAAAAGTCAGGGGATCATGAAAGTCAGGATGGATTCATCCTCTAGGGATCATGAACGGCAGTACAAAATTCCATGGCAATACTGTTTGAGATATTTCAGTCTGAACCAAACAGACCAACATTGTCATGCCATTAGTTGACTAGATTACATGATTAGATGTCACAAGAGTCTCAACCTTCAAAAAGCATGGAAGAACTCCTTGACTCTGGAGGTTGAAGTGAGTTCAACATGACTGTAATTGACATTAATCCAATATGTTTTTTTCAGGTTGGCTAATTGTTCAAGGACAGAAGATCACTATTTGTGGTGGTTGAGAAGAACAGAGACATTTATATTACCTGGACAAGTCAATGTCCTTCAACACCATTCCTTATCAAATCGGTGAGAGCAGTTTAAACTATACAGCATTTCTAACCGATGCCTGTGGATATGTTTCTGGTGCCGCAGGTGAGATTTTATCTCTATCAATATCAATGAATCTGGGACAAAGCTGTTTTTTTGGAGTGAGACAGAAAATAAAAAAATGTGTAGCGTTACACCCAACACAACCTTTAACATCTTTGACTGATCATTAGCAAGGTGGTGCTCAAGTGTTGGTGCTCAAGGTCAAGTAGGGTCAAAAGGAAAGGCCCACTTGGATTGGCTTCCGTGGAAATTTGAATGGCCATTATAAATAATGACAGAGTCTTTAGAGTGGACTTTTAAAGGAAAGGTTCTTAGGGAATATAAAGTCCAAAGACTGTTGAAGGTCAGTGAAGAAGTGAGAGAAAGAATTATAAGATATATAGCAATATTATTTTTCAATCACTATTTACGTCTTTTCCTGTATTTCTTGCACTAAGCTTAAGACAATGTTTCATACTAAAGCCTGCCATAAGGTCATTTTTGGGAAAGCAAGGCAATAGTCACAGCAGCAGCCCCGTGAACTCCCCAAATGCTAAAATCAGTATTCAAACACTTATGATGCTAACATCCTGATGTTTAGCAGGTATAATGTTACCCCTATCTTATTCATCGTCTTATCATCTCGTCATCACATTGTTAATTAGCACTAAGGCTGGTAAGAATGTTATTAGTTTCAAAGGTACCAAAGTATTGGACAAATTCAAATTTGGACCTGATGATGGTGCTATATGAAGAATTACACTTCATCCCGAGTAGGACAATATCTATAGCAAACAATCCATTCAGCTGTTGTCAAGATATCTAACACATACAAATATCAATCCTCATTGTAGAGCCAAAGTCATTATAATTTATCCTCTTGGAACCATAAATGTCTGCACAAAATTTCATGGCAGATTTCAGTCTGAACTAAAGTGGTGGATCAACTGACAGACCGACATCTAACATTGCCAAATCCTACAGTGGAGCTACGCCGTCAGCATGGCTACTATAAACCTGAAAATTGATATTTTCAGCTTTACATTGGCAGGCGAAACAACTATTTTATTGTGAATCACTTTATGATTTACTAAAATTACCTCAACAAGCTGCGACAGCAATGTTCTCAAACAACTTAAAATGGACTTACTGGATCTTTATGGAAAGTGTGTGGAAAGACAGAAGTGTGCGTTTGTTTAAAGGCTCACGTTATTGAATTATTTCATGTGTTTTGGTATATTATTTTTTGTAGAGGAGAAGATCAACTGGTAGTATTTGAGTCAAGTGGTGGTAATGTACCAAACAAGTGTTGGAAAATACAGAAATAACTGTGATATTATCAGTATCAGCTGACATAAATTAACATATTTGAAAGGATTTTAACAATTTGTGTTTGAATGATGATTTTGAATGCACTTGCCTTTGCAAGATACCAACCTTCTTTGTGTGTGCGTGTGTGTGTGTGCGTGTGTGTGTGTGTAAGGCCTGGATCACGATGCGTACACAAATGCTGACTTGCTTTGATAATCAGCAGAGCTTATGAATTCCCTGCCAGCAGTTCCAGTGGTTTCTCTTTGTTTTCCACCAAACCTCTCTCTCTTTCTTTCTCCCTTCGTCTTCCTCTCTGTCCACAATCCTCGCTCTCTCATTTTCTGCTCTCCCTCGTCTCTCTATTTGTGGTTGTGTCATGTAAGACGTGTGTTGGGGTTGTGCCAGTTTCCCAAGACGATTTCACCAGTGGGCGCTGTGGTCCATTATCGCCATGGCTCAAATTCTGACTTAGAGAAGAAAATTCATTACGGATGCTAACCGGTCCAATGCAATCCCTTTAGGGCCCCACAATCGCACGTCGTCATGCTTGCACAGCTTGTGTGTAATCACGTCAGACTAACAGATAGGCAAATAGGTAGGACAGGATGACAGAAGTAAAGCCTGGAGAATGGGCAGGCGAGCAGATGTACACAGGTGCACAACAGACGCATGGTCTGAACAATGGATGAGGGTTTTACTCAACGGTCTCTGAAACTCTGTTTCCTAAGTCCTAAAATTTCAAAAATACAAAAAAGCATCAGTCCTGAATTGGTGTTTGCTTCAACTGATCGTTAATTGTCTCAATTGATTTCCTTTTTTAACTCTGCTTTTTCATTCACAAGTTTCATTTCTCTTAATCGGGATCACATTAACAACAGTTACAACATTGTTAGTTCACTTGTACATAGGTGTCCAGCCTATAAATGCTCACAGAATGGCATGCACAGAATGCAGTGAAAGACGCTGGTTCGCTGACAACATGCAAATGAATAAATCTATAGATTTTTATCAAACCTTGATCAAACCATGCCTGATGATTACCTGTGACAGAAATACACATCAGCACTGGGAAAGAAAGCACTGGGTTTGGATTAAGAGCAGCAGACCTTGAGATGAGTGTTCTGAACTGACAGAACACTCCGGCAGGACAAGAGGAGGCAGACTTTGTGTTTACGTCAATGATGCTTGATTCTTGACTAAAACACGTACACGCAACGACTGGGCAGCTTACCTCTATCGCTTCTTTCACATCTTTAAGTTATCGTTGACTACTTGCCCTTACCAAGAGTTTGATACTTGAGCAAAATGTTTTAGTACTTGCCACAGAGCAACCTCAGCCAACTCCTTGAAGTGGCAAATGGCATGCAATTTGTTCACGTGTCAAACCACTTTCAAATATCTTGATTATCAAAGAGGAGTAGCGCTGCCATATTTTCCCACAGGAGTTTCCAATCTTTCTTTGGGGACAAAATGAAATGGTCTACTTCTGTTTTGTTACAAACACTGATAATTATAAGAAAGTTACATTCTTCATCCTCTTCTTCTGGTTTTAGTTTCAAAATAGGAAATTGATTGATGAAGAGGTACAACATAATGTCCCTCTTTCAGGACAGGAACTTTTCCTGGTGAGTTTATTTTCTCTTTTGGCCATCAAAAGCATGTTGGAGGAGGCTGAGCCCAGCTGTTGGACTTCTGTAGTCTCAGAATACCATCCGTGACCGCAGTTCTTTCTTGTCAGGGTTCACTGGAAACTAGTTAAATGAACCTGAAGTGTAGCAGTAAATGTCCACAGTGATCTTTAGATAAAAAAGGCAACAATATTTTAAGGTGTGGTGGTGGCTGACACAGGTGGCATGAAAGAATGGACACAAAGCAGGGTGGTTAGCACCCTGCTGTCAGCACAGCTTGTATGGTTTGAACCGTGCAGCACTGATAAATTTGGTTTGGTTGGCAATTCTGCACCTGTTAGCACTTTGAGCCTTTCGATGAAAGGGTTTTTAGTATTAGGCAGATGGCACGACTTCTCAGACTGCCCTGACATCCTACTTTTTGTTCATTCACAATACATATTTCAATATGTTATACAGAGAGATAATTACCTCTGTAAATTCTCACAGTACAGCATGATGATGATGACCATTTTTGAACTCATCTTATCATGACCTCATTTGAAACTACTAATTATCTTTCTGTTCACCCAATAATTACTTTGGGTTTTTTTAACAACACATCTGCACATGCTCTTCAACAAGAACCGAATGTTCAGCAGCTTCATGCCTTGGTACACTTTTAGGAATCCTACTGGGAGCTGAACTAATGTGGCTCTACCTAACTTGACCCATACACTGGGAATGTGCCTTAATATCTATTTCTGGTAAATCCCAGAACTGTTGTCTGGCAACTCTAAAGAGACCTAATATAGGATTAGAGGAGGGAGCAAAGTGGGTGAATCTATCCTATAAATTACAGATAGTCTTTGCTGCTCAGTAATCTGGGCTGTAATTTTGGGACATCAGCAGCTGCGTCATAGACGGCCTAAAGTTAGCTTGCTTTTTTTTTTTTTTTCAGTGTCTGTGTGTGTGTATAGTCCCTGTCAAAGGAATAAGTTACATGCAGGGATATGGAAAAGGGTGTGGATGAAGCGGGAAGGCAAAAGCAGACAATTATTAGCTCCATTAATAGAAATGTTTCTATATTTAGCTGACAAAAATTAAGTTTACCTAACTTAAAACACCAAATCACTCAATTGTATAATCGATTTTGTCTCAGTGGATGGTCTGAAATATTCATTTTAACAGTGTTTCTGTACTTTTCCTTGCATCTTCTCTTGATGAGTTTGCTTTTCAGTTGATGCTGACCATGCTTGATTAAGTATTTTATTACAACTGTAAAACACCAAAAGTTTGTCATGCTTTTTAAATATATATTTTACATGGTTTGCTTGCTTTTTTATGGGACTTAATGAACCAAAATGTGGTTTGTTACCCATAAGTAATTTGCAACCATGAAAGTAGAGCGTTCATTTTAAAGACACACCTTAATTACTAACTGAAAAGCTTTTAATTATTTTATGACTATTTATTTTCAACTCTGCCCTGAGGTAGGCTCTAATGAACCCAATAAAAAGGCTCCTGCTCCAGTTCCCTCTTTATTGAATTGTGTTCAAGTGCGTGCACCCTGCATCTGTCAGTTTACCGATTTATGTGTGTGTGTGTGTGTAGGTGAGTCTTTATTTGTGCGTGACCATGTATCTTGTAAGGCAGATAATGAGTGTGCGCCATGTATTCTCTGATTTCAATCCAAAGGCCCCTGACTGGCCCGCCAGAGAGCGACGGTTTATATTCATAAACATAATGCACATCGATTCCTTGATTTGTTTCCACAGCCAAATCAGCCTGTGTGTCTGCCTGTCTCTAATTCACTCTATGATTGGTTATCTGTTTCCTATAATTTTGATCCAAACAGCGTGCCCATGAGATAGTTGAAGTAATAGAACTGCATTGATTTATATACATTCACCAGTTGTAGATAATGAGTCTGCTCCTCGCAATGTATTCTTTGTTTTTTTCCTATACTCAGACTCTTGGCACATTTGGGTAAACTACTGGGAAGATGATATCAAATCGGTAATTTGTTTCATTTTACATCTCATATTCACATCCCATCTTTAAATGTTGAGTTAGAGCATATGATTTGAACTCTCTTCATGTACGCTTGCTCTATTTTGTTAATTCATACCACACATTAGGATCGCATTTTCTGTGCTTGCACTGAGGCCTCGTCCACATATATGCCATTATTTATTTACAACAGGTTTCGGAAATCAAAATCTGTGGTATCATGTTGGTAGTCCTGCCTCTACTAAACATCATCATCACATACTGTACACAACATGCTTGGCAACATAAAGGGCACACAGCTTCCCGCATCGGCACTGAACCTTTAACCTGACTGCACCAGATGATTTATTACACAGAACCATCTGAGAAGTCGACACAGGGAACTGTTTGGAAAATGGTAGGCGCTTTCAGCAACTAACACATCTATCACAGGCATGCATTAGCTGTTAGTGGTCTGAACCACTGTGGTTTGGACACAAATGCATAACTTAAAGTGTGGCAAGATAGACTTTTGCGCAATTGCGGGAGTTTGAGAGATTTTGGGAGATCTTGTCCAGCTGCCTCACAAGGTCACTGAACTTTGGTACTAGATGTAAAGTGTGTGGTCCAATATGGACAGACTCTTCAGACGGAAATTTCTCTTCCTTCTTTTAACTACAACATTAGTTAAAATCTGTGCAGTGTAAGCACAGCTTTACATGAGTGGAACCAGGGCATGATTTGTTGTGGGTGGAAACATTGGTGGTAAAGCTTTATATAGTCATTAATTAAGATGGAAATAAGCCATTTGATTACTGGAACCAGGTTTTGGAGATGCTGGCACACATGGACGTGTACGGTGGACTCAATATACTCAATATACTATATTTGAACATGTTTGCAGCTCTGATTATGAAGTGGAGCACTTTATATTAATGGTTTGAGGCTGACCAAAGCTTCACCCCTCTTCTCTATAAGACACATGTTCACACATGCTGCTTTTGACTCAGGAAGAAGCCAGATGTTGCAATATTTAAATGCACAGAGGAACTTTCCTCGCCAGACCCTAATTTGTTGTTTACAGGATGACTTCATTCTAGCAGATCCCACTTCTGACAACAACACTCGCCATATATTATCCAGACTGAAACCATCCATCACTGCTCCGAACTGCTAGAGCATCAGAGAAACTAAACTCCTGCACTCAGCTTTTTGCACATCTTTACAAGCTAGATGCAGACCACCAGGGTGAAGTTAGACAGATCTGAAGTTGTTTTGCTCTTTTAACACCAGCTCATCCTGAGAAATGTTTACTGAAATGTTTTCCTGTCTTCTGTCGCTATGGTTTTCTTTCATTTGTTGTTTGGTTTGCGGGGTTAATCATTAAGGTCAGACAGTACTTTTTCACTGTAACAGACAACACAGATGAGAAAATGAAATGACATTTGATATATTTGCTTTCCTTTTCAAACAGTCAGATTAGAATGTCACAAAAGGACATCTCTGTATTTCAAGCTTCAGCACAGACAAACAGAGACCTTAAAGAACACTGACTGTTTTGAGATTTTACAGACCTTGAGTGACCCTCTTCAAGAATCTGGTCCTTCCCATATTCCCATTAGAAAAAACAGAAGAACAGCTCTGGTCATCCTCAACTGAAACGACCCCTCAGTCTGGCTAAAATGAGACCAGCGACTGAGACCATCACGCTAAATGACCTGCGTTGTTTTCCATTTGATGATATCTAAGTCCTCCCGCTTTATAAACCATACATCTCGTCTGATTGAAAGAAAAACAACCTCGCACTGGTCTATATCCACCATGTGGGATACGATTAAAATAATTCTAGATTCAGATTGCATCAGGTAATTACTGCTCCAGTCATTACTTTTATGCCTAACATTATCTGCAGAGGTGGGGAAATATTCCTATCAGCAGAGATGGTAGATGAAAGGCCGACATTAGTGGTGAGTTGCGGCGCCAGTTATGCATTTTGAGATATGCGTCTCTCCTGACACTGCTGTTTCTGTGACTTGTCAAATAAAAGCAAATAATCTCAACTACATTTTTTTTTTCTCACTGGCAACTGTGAAAGAAGTTGTCCTGATGACATTGCAGGAAAATATCATCTGGAAGGAAAAAAAACTAGAGAGTGAAACCAACATCTTCCCATGTATATTCGGTCTAGAATCTATTTTTCTCTCCTGTAAACAATCAATCAATCTAACCATCCTTTCAAAACATATTTCATTAGGTACACTCCCACCTTACTCATTCAGACAGTGACTCATGTTTAAATACAGCACAATTAAAGCGGATTCGGTCAGCATTGAGAGGCTTGTTCAACTAAAGTAGAAAGGGTAGGATGTGATTTAGACATGTCGTACAGAAAATTATTGTCGTGCCAGACATACTGACACCACAGTGTGTACAGTTCAAAACTGCAACAGCAAAAATCATCAAGCCAGAGAACACACACAATTCCAAGCTAATAGATGAGCCACAATTATGCAAACACATCTTAGGACGACTGTATGTTGCAACACACTGATTGCAAGGTGAAAATTCTGTATAACATGGATTCTTGAATCCACCCTGCTCAGTGTAAGCCCCACAGAATGATTGGTTGGTTCACATTTGGCCTTTAGGAACTAGTTCACCTTCATTTGACTGCAGCAAAGCTAAAACTCTTGCCAACAGCATGCACAGACTGGGCCTGGCAACATTCGTAACAGTTTTTAGATACCATTCAGTACATTCAACACATAATTATCTTAAGATGCTTCTGAATCAGGACAGTAGTAAGTGTGGTTGATAGGAAAGTACAGGTCAGGTGTATGGTCATAAACAAAAACATTAAAGCTATTAGACTGGGCTGTGGGCAAATCCTCTAGGGGCCAAATTTTATGGCAGTCCATTAAATAGTTGTTGAGATATTTTAGTATGGATCAGTTTGGTCAACTGACCGATGGCCGAACCAACACTGCCTTCCCTAAATCCACGTTGGTGCTACAAAAGTGGTATTGTGTAGTCTGAAAGAATTTAAGTTTCTGCCACCTGGTAGGACAGCTTCTAGAGTCCAGTCCAGAAACTGCAAAAATTTCTGGGAACAAGTTTAAAAAGGCTCATCGAAACAGCTGACAGGTGTTGGCAAGAAACTGCGAAACTGTTTCATGACATTCTCAAAGTCACAGAACAGTTTCAGAAACTATTATTTCAACATGAGAAAATTCACATTTTCTGTCCTCGGCCTTTGAAAGGTTTGCTGAGTCTGAGCAGCCTCCTGTTTGCCCTGCCGAGGTGCAGGGGAAGAGGGTCACAACCAAGTCATTTCCGCTATTTGGACTAAACCCTGTGAAAGTTTCCCAGGAGGCCAGAGGAGTCATTTGGTGCGGTGACACTACCGCCGCAGGAGGTGTCACCAGGAAACCAGCTGACAGGTCCTTAAATATAACACATGCTTCCTATGACCTCATATCCTGGAGCGTGATCGCTGCTCTGCCTCCAAGGCCAGTATGTCTTCAGTCATCGTTTAAAATGAAAAGTGCACGCAAACGCACCACACACGCACACACACACACACACACACACACACACACACACACACAAACAGATGAGTACCTGCAGCACATATATACATCCATATAAACATGTGACCTTATACTGTACAAATTGCTTTGACCCTGAAAATAAATGTAAACAACACGTGGAGCAGCACTTCGCGACTCCATGTCAGAGAGAGATTACTGAAAACATCAATACCCATAAATCCTGTGACATGATGTGTTTACTGACATCCATGTGATGCTTTTTACTCAGTTACTCATAGGATGATCCAACAAGCACACAGGTCAGTGATGCTTTACAACAGCTGACAGCAAAGGAGCAAAAGAGACTATGTTGTCTGTGTTTCCCTGTTACATTTTATTCTACTGCTTTCTCTGTGTGAAGAAAACCAAACAATAGGGCAAATGTTTCACTTTTCACTTCACTGTCAGGGGAACAAGCTGTTTCACTTTGCATGCCATTGTTGTACTCTGAATGATACTGTGCTCCACGGCAACACTGGCTCAGAAAATCAGTTTCACTCAGCACCTGATTTGTGTTTGTGGCTGCTACAGGGGAAGAAGTACAGTGTTCTGCCAAAGTACCTTATTGCTAACCAAACAGAGACCAAGGAGAGAAAGGAATGTCACACTTTCTGAGGTGAATCCATCCAAAAGAAACCTACAAATGTAAAACAGTGTTATCATATGCGCTCGTAACACTAATGCTAATTAGCACACCAAAGTTCTAGTTCTTGTACAATTTTGCAGACCTATGTTTATCTTACAAATGTTATTATATTTTAGAAATATGTTCCACTGGTAAATTACCAAAGGGGTTTTCCGAGATAAAACAGAATCTTGCTAACTGCTAACAGCTAGCAAGCTGGGTTTGAGCTGTTCAATACAAAGTTATTTAAAAAGGGGAATAAAGGTAGCATGATTGCTAACGTGCTAGCTGACCGTTAGCTTAGCTTGGTTTCTATTGGAACCAAAGTTTGTTTGTTTTTTTTCAAAAGACATATTTCTAAAATTGACTCCTGTATCAAAACAGTCTCAAACACATGTCTTTTTTTGCAGAGCAGTTCATACCCCACTCATTTTAGGCCAACATGCAGGACTTATGCATTTCAACTGCATATAAAATTTCCATCTATTTGAAGATTTATGTAATAGTGCTAACTCAATGTGCTTCCACTACACAGTAGTGTAGTAGTAGCCAGGTTTATGCATTCACTATTAATAAAGCTATTTTGTTTGCCCAAACCCAACAGCAAAAATAATGCAGTCAATTTATTAGTACTATTACATAAATCCTATTACTTGCTTCACATTAAGGTTTTTTTTAAAGATATTTATTTGGCCTTTTCAAGCTTTATTTCATAGATACAGCTGAAGAGTGACAGGAATGCAGGGAAAGAGAGAGTTAGGGGAATGACATGCAACAAAGGGCCACAGGTTGGATTCAAACTCTGGGGCTGCTGTGCCAAGGACTGAGTTTTGTACATGGGGCAGATGCTGGTTAATGTACATTAAAACTATGTAATTCAAATGGATGGAAATTTTCTGTGCAATTGAAATGCATACGTGGCCTGAACATTTTCTACATCTCAGTGGGATCCATGGGTTACATGATAAAACTATGACATTTCGTCATTTTTATGCAGGTGTAATTAGGGCTTGAGTCTCTGCCATTGCCATTATTTGATGTGAAAGGCATGCTGAGATACCGAAGATGGAAGATGAAGAGGCAAGAACATTTCTTGGGGCACTTGGAGCATACTTAAGTAACTGATCACTTTACCAGAAGAACACAAGTACCAACAAGAACACAACTTAAGAAAGACCTAATTTGTTCCAAACAATCTCAGCTCTCAGTGATGGTCTTCTTATTATGTTGGTCACATGGCAACCTGTGGCACATCGCTGTGTAAGCAGCTATATTAGCTCCCCACACACAGTCTATTAGATTTACATTACGCCTTAATAATCAACATATTCCCCGATGTGGCTGATTAGTAAAACATTGCCGGTGTAGGCTCATTGTATCCGTAATGTGGCCTGAGGCTACATTGCTGACGGAGAACTCCACACAGTGTCCAATAATAAACATAGGACATAGGAGGAAACATGAGACTCAGCTTGACTTCCAGTTCTTATAAGTAAATCCATCATCGCAGTGCTGACCGGTAACTTTCAGGGACCCATGTGGACGACATACAATACAGTAAAAAGAGCATGAGAGTCTAGCCTAGTCTGGCCTAGTCGTGGATGTGTTATGGCCCCCTATTGACACTCACATTGTTTCCCACTGTCTCTGCTGGCTCGTCACAGACCAGAAAGAATAAACAGTGCACTGAACTTGGCACAAAGTTTGTCCTCCTCCCTAATGAAGTGCAACCTCCTGAGCACAAACATAATTCATCATACTCCGGCCTGTGTGTTGGTGTGCGAGCGTGTTTTGAGTCTATGCCGAATGTCTGGCCTTATCTGCGTCTGCGTGCTTGTGTTTTTATTTTCTGCCCTACAGACTGCAGACACCCAAATAGAGCTCAAATGACTTTAACTCAGAAGACAAAACAAACAGGCTGGTTTGACCCAGTTGTTTTTTGTTTTTACATACATTTAATCTGTCTATTAGATCTATCAGCAATCTTAGCTATATCTGATTTTCATGTAGAGTTACACTGTGCAGGGTATACAGGGTACGTTCCCATTGTTGATTTATGTAGTGTTGGGCCACAACCTCCCAGTTATTCATATAGGAATTAGCTTTGCAGCAGATGTGCCATAATATTTACATGATAAATCATTAGCTTATGTTTAGTCTGTGCTCACATCTATATCTCGATGTAATGTTTTTCCCCCATCACGGCGATTATAAGTTACATGTGTCTACAGTAAAAGTCATGTATGGACATGTGTGTCCTTGTGATCAGGGTCAAGGAGAATGTGATTCATGCTTCGTAACTCTAAATCAGACTGAAATAATTAAAAGATGATTGTCTGATCAAAGTCACGACTGAATGTGAATGATGATAAAGAACAAAGGGAAATTATGCTCGGAGACGATTCTGAGAAAGTCAGATCTGGCTTTGGAAGTGTGATATCCTCCATATGGTACTGCTGTTTTACAGCTGTACCATAACAAAAGAAGCTGAGCATATCCAGATTTAAATGTTCTGAGTATAATGTATATGGGGGGCCGGTATGGCTGCTTTGTTTCTTATGTTTGTTGAAGCTTAACATCGCAATGGATAAAACTCTGCTCTGTTTCATTATGCTGACAAATCCATTTATTTTTCTCAGATTCCTAACATAATAAATGACATCAGTGGTCAGGCTGCAAAATAATTTAAAACAACAGATCAACGCTTGAGCCAGATCTCCTAAAAGGTCATGAAATTACCACTGTGTTTTTAGAATGCTACATGTTTTATGTCTGAAAAGTTAAAGAGGTTTTCTTAGGGTTGAAGGTGGTGGATGATGAATGCCTTCAGTTTTGACTTGTTTCATTCACGTCTACAACTTTAAAACTCTAAGTAAGTTCAAGACCACCCCATTTTCGTCCTCATGTCTTATTCAGTGCGTACTACATTATGTAGAGTTCAATTACAGACCATGCTAACTGGCTGTGACTCACAATGAGTAAAATTGTTTACAATATGGCCAATAATTGCCTGTCATTGGCTGGCAAACCTTAAATACAGATGTTTTCAACAGCTGTTGTAAATCAGCACTCAGCCTATTAGCTTGTTTATCTGCTGTGGTATATTTGTGATAATGCACTCGGAGGTGGAAAATAATGGTCTTGGTGGATTTCTAGTCGTTTTATGTTAACAAAACTTTAAATAGCAGATCAAGTAAATCAAGAGTTGTCTTATCGAAAGGTTGTTTCACATGATTTCCTGATAAAATGGTGTGAAGCCTGCACAAAACCAAGCGATGTGAAGCAGTTCATTCAGGTCTTCTTCTTCAGTTCATGATAAAAAGTCCTGAACATTATAAACGGGGTATTCTGCACATTCCAGCAAAATGCAGCTGATTCAGGTGCTAAATAGCTGGGGACAGCAATCATCCAGAGGAAAGAAATCATTATACTTGACATGTTGACAAGATGTAATTCACTTTTTTCACATTTCCTTGGGACCGCTTGTCTTGAACATTGTGAGCTTTGTTGATTCATATTCAACATCTCCAACAGTACAGTTCACCTCAGATGCCCCACCGTCTCTCAGACAGAAGATAAGAAGCAGCAATAACACCAGGTAACATAAGGAGAAGCAGGTCACATTAAGGATATGAACCTCAGTTTGGCTGTGTGTGTAGGTGTGTGTATGTGTGTGTGTGTGCATGTGTGCTCTCAGCAGTCTCCACAGATAACGCTTTCCTATCTCTACTCCATTTAGTGCTGCCATGCCTCGGCCTGGGTTACACCGACTGCCGCCTCAGGGGAAATAAGGATACGGCTCTCAGGTTCCCAGCAGGCCCAACATATGGGAGCTGCTCTCTCATCCAGTAGAGATGAATTCATCCCAAACTCATCTCCTCACACAGATTAATTTGGCAGACATGGTGAGGCAGGTGGAGAGTGTTGAGCAGCATCTGCGTGTGTGGATGAGGTTGATGTGGATACTTTACTTTTGTGTATCTCACTTCTGTAGCACTGAAGGCCCGGCTGATGGAAAACGGAATGAGATGTCAGACTATTGTTATTATTGGTCTCAGAAGTGAAAGAAAGTAGAATCATAACTTTCTGTGACACTATAGATGTGCCAATCAGAGTTGTTATTATAGTCTTTACTGTAGCAAAATGATAAATAGAGATTAAAACTTATCAGGAATTCAAGCTTAAGGGTCCAGTGTATCGCAGGAATGGAATTTAATATTCATAACTATGATTTCACTAGATTATAATCACCTGAAAGTAAGAACCGACAGTTTGCATGGGGTGTTTGATTTTCAAAATTCAACCGGATTCTCCATCCCATTTCTGTCTCTGAGCAGACATTACTCCTTTTTTATTTTTATTTATTTTTATAGTTTTCAGTCTCACTTTTTTACCAGTTCTGGTACAATTTTGGCTCTAACAAAACAGAGGCAGACCTTATGGCAAATGAAAAACTGATAACAGAAATAAAACTGTAATCATCAGTTAAACAGTGAACTCAGTCAGGTAGCTTAGCGTAATTCACTAGATTTAGAGGCTGCTATGCAGAGCCAGGCTAACCATTTACTGAACTTTTAGTCTTAGAACTTCCACTTTTAAGTTGAACCAGCTTACAGTGGTTTTTACAGTGTATTTTATTTCTGTTTTATCTACAGTACTAGTCCATAGCTTTGATATTATTATTAATGGAGAGCAAACCCTGAGCCTTTACTGTTGAATCTTATCTTTTCAAGTGATTCTCCTGGTGAATAAATCCAAAGCCTGTGTTGCAGCCTCTGCACTTATAAATCTGACTGATTTATACTTCTGAATATAAAACTGAGTTTAACACAGACAAACAGGTGGTGAGATGGTCAAGGGAACTGTCTAGGCTCTGTTAGACCTACTTCTAAATTCAGAGCTAAGGGCAGACATATAAAATAGATAAAAACAACAGAGAAACTGCTTCAGCCTTCAGGCCTGTGGCTCAGCTGAAAAATAAAACCATATGGTAGCAAACACAATCTGCCTTGATGATCCAAACCAACAAATTCAGCCCTTTGGTGCAGTAGCTTCTTCCAGACAGAAGTCAAATGCTTCACTGCCTCCCTGGTTTTCTGTAGAATGAAGATGAAGTTAATGGATTTGGGGTCTGGGGGATGGCCTATAGTAATGATGGTTATTATTCTAAATTATGGGAATGTGTTGAAGAATGGGCATTTAAACAGCAATCAAAACACATCTTCTAAAAAAAACTTATTTACAGTCTTTTTCTGACATTATCAAACTGACACAGGGGAGTCAGAACAGCTTATTTATGCATGAAATGTAACAAAAGGAACACATGAATAATGCAATATGCAGAAATGATTATGAAACTATTCTGTGACTTTCAACCCCTAAAATACAATAAAAATCCTTATATTATCAAGTGCCACAAAAAGCAGTGTCACCAATGGCTACTTGGAAAACAATTAAAATGAGAAATTGGCAATAACATTAATAAATAGTTTTTCAAATTAATTTCCTTTGTCTGCAGCATTTGAGTAATTCGTATGGAAGGAGTACAGCACATAAAATGTAATATTCACAAGATAATTGGAGATGAAAATGGAAAAACAAACAGACTGAAAGATGATTAAGTGCAGACTGTAGCACCACGCTGTAGATGTGCTAAGATTCAGTGTTTTCTCGTGTGCAGAAAAACCTTAAAACCTCTTCAAAGACACGACGACTCTTTAGAGCAGCCAACTTGTTGGTCTACGGTTTGTGGCAGAGGTTAATAACCGCTGTGGTTGCTATATGATGCCTCTCCAAGGATGATGAGAATCTGTGTGTGTTTGTGTGTGTGAAAAGAAGACAGACGGAGAACATGTCACTGGCCCTGGTTCACTGTCTGAGTCCTGGTTTTTCCTCTTCCACACTGTTGCTTTTGGGACAGTAAACTAAAACAGCACACTGGCAGCCTTTTGTGGAGGGAATATTACATGATTATTCTCCACAACTGAGCAGCACTCTGCTACCCATGTTTACTTTGTCTGACATATTTTCTGCATTAATCTCAGTTGGCAGAGTATCTGCATTAAGGCCCGGTCATACCAGAAAGTGGAACAACAAAATCCATCAAAATCATCCATGCATCTTCACTAAATATTTGTTTCTAGAAGCTTGCTGACATAGTGACTGCTCTTTGGGCTAGTGAAGCTGGCATTTAGCACGCGAATAACGCACTAGCAATAGTCCATAATAGCTCATTGGGCTCGAGCCGCTGTGGCTGCGAAATAAAGCCAACGCAACTGCAGTTCCTCGAATGGCCACTTGAGAACATGTCAATCTTAAGCCTCCATGTTAAAGTGTCCAACTTCACAGCAAAAATGTTTACAACCCTATAGGTTATTTTCCTGTTTATGATTGAATAAAAATCAAAAATGATTGAAAAAACTTGGATACAGTGATTTGCAAATCATTTTCAATCGATGTTTAATTGAATACAGCACAAAGACAAGATACATAACAACACAATAACCGATAAACTTATTCTGTTTTTAAATGTACACTCGTTCTGTATGATGTAAGTTTGGCTATGATTAACTAAAGACTTTGAAAGTTGTGTAATACTCAAAAACACATGTCTGGAACATTCCACAGGTAAACAGGTTAATTGGTAACATGTTGATGATGGTATCATGATTGGGAATGAAAGGGGCATCCTCATAAGGTTCAATGGTTCACAACCAAGTAAGGATGGGGTGAGGTTTAACCTTTGTTAAAAAACTATGTGGGCAAATAGTCCAGCATTTTAAGAACAATACATAATTACAATGAATTTCGACACTGGATGCTCATGCTTTCAATACCTCAGGCAGCACAGCATTAAAAAACAACTTCTCTGCTATTGTCACAGTAATATATTTAGAACACATTCAACATCAACGCTTTTCCTCCTTTTCAGCATCAGGAAAATTAAACCTGTATTATATTTGTCAAAATCTGAACTGAAACTATATTAAACAAATGTTTTTTTTTTTTGGTAGAGACCAAAACATTACAAGCAGATGTGTCTGTAAAGTGTGTGAGAATCTCAGATGTCTTTGAGTGCATCTTGTCCTTGTCCCAGCTGGCTTTGACGCTGGGCTGCTCCTTCAACAGAGCATAATACTCTCCCAGTTCAGGGTACATTTCAACAGACAACCCAAATTTGAAACAAGTAGCAACAGTTAGAAAAAAAACAGTCATATCTGCCAGAGAGATGGATGGTGCAACCAGGTGGGAGTCTGAGCCCAGCTTCTGCAGGTTCAGTTCAGTTACGAGGTGGGTGTTGATACAGGTACCAGGCTTCACTCAGCCCAACTCAGCTCCACCCACACCACATTTTTGCCAATTTTTGGATAATCCAGGAGCGGGTAGAGTCAGGACTGCCAAAATGGTGACAGAGCTAATGAGCTTTCTGACTTTTTGTGAGTTTGTTCGCCAAGTTTCAAAAAGCACAGTTTACTGATTATTCAAAAGGCATACCATCAACTCCTGTCTTGTAATTGCCTGCAAACCCAGACTCTTTCAGGAAGACGTTTATATTTTATACTACAAGTAGACTCTTTGGCCACTATTGCTGCTAAGGTCAGCATTGTCGAGTTCCCTGTTGGCCAACAATGCTAAATTACAGAACAAAGTTCACCACACTTGACAAAATCCACTTATCACAGAGGAAAATGTCATTATTTTAAATACTGGGCACACCACCATTTAAAATGGTGACTAATGGTGACTGACAGGGGAAGCCTTTATGCTGGAGATCATGTAGCCAGGTGTCCCAGCTGCAACAGCACTGCCAGTTTTTGCTGGTCTCATGAGCCTTTCATCAAAAGGTTTCCACTGACAGATTTGCTCTTAAATCCTTTTACCGTAAATTTGGATTTATTTGCATTTTTTTGTCATTTAAGAGCTAATGTGACACAAATATGGCACCTTTTGTGAAAAAAAAAACTGCTAAATGCTGATTATGAAGGCTTTTATGAGCAAAAATAAAAACAGAGTAATGAATGAATTCCACAGTGCCTTTCCCAGAACGGCTTTGGAAACATTAAATATATTAAATAACCCACAGCATTGTGAAAGACCCTGCTCCTACTGCTGAGACCCAAATTAGTCCTCTGTATGAGACCTTTGTAGCTTTAGGTGGATGTTGTTGTCTTTCTGCCAATGTGGACAGGATTAGTTATACAGTGGGTGGTGTGGTAATGTAGTCATTACTGGAGCAAGACTATAAATTAAACCAAATTTTCCTTGTCAGTTTCCTTTTTTCCCACAACTATGTCATTTCTCTGTGACAAATGGATTGATGTCAGGATAAGTCTCAAACTTCCTGTGCTTTTAAAACCATTCAGCACTTTTACTGTTTAAACACTGGAGGTTAAAGTTGACTGTAGCAACATATAACATGCGACGGTACATTTTTGTTTTGGGGATTGTGTAAACGGAAATCTTATAACTGATTACACAGACTTCCTGACTTTGCAAATTGCCCATAAACGTTGCAGATGTTTGGTGTTTACAATTACTTAGTGCTTATTGTGCTGAAAACTAATCTTGTTTGACTCCCTGCGTGCATCCTGTGAGATCATACTGTAATAAAACACAGCACACACAAACTTTAAATCCAGTGCACTCAGGTGAAACCAAGAATCCAAAACCATGAAGAGAAGTGTAGATAGAGAAAATGGAGCCACAGATCCAATGACAGTCAAAGTCAAAGAGATGTTTGGCAGCTGAGACACAATTATACACCAAAAAAAATCACTGACATTGATACTTTTTGAACCGTTCTCTTTATGTGATGATGTCTGGGGTTCCAGCCAATAGTTAAACTTTACTGCAAATGAATTCACTCAAAAGGATGCCAATTACAGAATGAATAAGACTGACCGCCACACTCAATTAGCCATCAAAAAGGATGTAAGTGCAGAACTGTAGCTCTGCGGAGAACAAATGCAACTAAAGGCTCCTTTGGTGTCTTGTTGGGAACTGACTTGAAGTTTATTCTAAAGCACAGTGACTCCAAAAATGTTGTATCACAGTACAATGAAACAGCTGCACCTTGCCCTATGGTGCGGTTGAAAGAAATTTGTTTGTGCTTCCTTTATTTAGCCCTTTACTCCTTCAAAAAGCTTGTATTCTCTTGTCGCTCTTTGCCCCGCATCCCTCCCTGTCACAGCTTTTATTCTCCTCTGTGCCACTGCTCACGAGCATGACATTCCTTCTCATTTTCTCAATGGTTTGCCTGTCCTCCTGAGGCTCTGTCAGTTTCTTCCGGTGGATCGCCGTCTCCTTCTCCACGCTTCACCCTCAAACTCTGAGTCTCTCAGTCTCTTGTGTCATCTCATCTCCCTCTGCTGTCCTGTGCTCATCTGTCTGTCATTTAACCGCCAATCTGAGGGACAGATAAAGACATGGGACGCTCTAAGGCACGCACCCATGAAAAGAAGGTTGTATCGTGTTAATAAACCCTCTTGGTGTCTTGTCATTCAAACTGTGTGACTTCAGAGTCGAAAATTCACAGATAAGGAAACTACAAGACTGTGGTGCCTGTTTGGAAATACAGAAAATCCTGCAGCCTAATATTGGTTATGGAAAAAGGGGCATTGTTGATTAGAGAGTTTGATTTTTATATATTTGTGTTGTTTTATATATTGTGTTTGTGTTTCACAGTTTTATCACAGAACAGAAGAAGCCCTGTTTCCTCGAAATTACAACTAACTTGTAGCAGATGTGTTGTGAAGGAAATGTATCAGCCCGTTGTTCCTTTAAAAGTATAATGACATTGTTAAAGAAACTATTTAATTAGTAGAATGGTCACCTCTGTTTGATACCTGTTTAGATTTATGAGTGCAGTATCGGCCTTGTTAGCAGGAATCCTTGAGCGCACTGCGTGTTGTTAGCTTACTGATCTGTTTCTTATTTCAGACACACTGAGGCATCGTACAGCAGACACAGAAGAGCACAGCTGATAACTGGGAGTCAGAATACAAATAGAAAACCACAGTTTCATTCTGTCTTATTCAACTCTTTGAACCAGACACCCATTTAATGCCACCGCACTGCAACAGTTTTTAAAGAGAATCTTAAGACACTTTCCATTAATCTTTACCACATACTGCACAACTGTCACAGGCAAAAAGCCACCTCGCAAACCAATTACACATCGGCGCGTGGAAGAAAACACAACCAGCGCAGCGACTCGATTAGATGGATGACAAAATGAAACAACAGAAAGGAAACAAATTACACAGTGTCAGCGTCAAAAACACCCAAAGGGGTGACGGTGGTGCCGCCTCACACAGCTCGGCTCGCCTCCCAAACGCAGCCCTTCCCCTATGACTACTTCTCACAGCTGTTCTTTGACTGATGAGTGAATCGTTTGCTGGCAAAGACAAACAAACACATTTGTTGTAGAGCTGTGGCATTGTCATCTAGCTCCATTTTTACAGTTTCACTATTCCTAAGAAGTATTACGCTCTGGCTGCACCGCTTGATTATCTATGTTCATCATATCAGAGGTAGAAACATATCCACTTCAAGCAGACTATTATATACAAGTCCACTGTGCTACTTAAAAATTTAAGTAACCTTATCTTATGTGCAAACATAAAAAGAACATAAAAGTATCTCATTTACATGCATCAAATATGGAGCCCAGTCTTTGTAAGTGCAGAAACTAAACAGTCCATTCAGACAATTTGCATTTTGATGCCAGAGTGAATGATCTGCACACCGAGAGCTCCGGCATAGATTCACTCTCATAAAGATTTTATTAGAAAGCTATGCATTATCTTGTCTTATTATCGTCTGCAGTCTAGTGAATGGCCCATTTTTATGGCCCCTTTTAGCCCGCCGCTCTGACATTACATCAGTTACTTTGTCATCTCTGTGCACTCCTCCGTCGCCAAGACTGATCTTTCTCTCCTGTTTCTACTTAATTCTTTATTCCTCCCTCTTTTATGTTTCAACCCAGACACACACAGACACACACAGACACACACACACACACACACACACACACACTTACACTTTTCTCTATCAATTTGTACTCCAGATGTGATAACCAAAGTGGTGGACTGGCTACAAATTATTCATAATGTAATTAGCCAGCAGGGAAATCATATTAGAGAATCTTAACTTAGACCTCAGGGAAACTTTAAGTACTTCATCAAATCATAGGCCAGGCATCCAAATAATATCCCTGACCCATTTCTGCTCTCCCATGGGCGATACTGTCTCAACCACTGCTGAGAAATCAGAAGAATTTTGTGTTTGATCCTCCAGCCAGCCAGGTTCAGTTAAACCAACATACAATTATGCTGAAGGCTGCTAAATCTGACTGTAATTCATGATGACTGCAAACATTTTACTTATTGGTATATTCATCTTACTTTCTGTTGTACACTTGTTTGTTCCCTGCTGAGTATGTTGGTGGCACCCTTTGGTCCAGGATTTAATTTACTGTGGACCTTAATGGTCCCCAGTGGGTGATCCCTAATGATATTATTGACCTTTTGACTACTGTCACTATTACTATGACCAACCCTGGGATCCACTGTCAAGGTATTTTATAAATTCCTCATTTAATTTCCTGTGTGTGTTCATGCTCCCCATAGGAAGAGTATTTAGAACATTTAAAGCTTTCATCCTTCACCCCTGTAAGGCCAAATATTAGCTTTGCTCTTTCAGTATATCTAATTAGATTGGGAATGGACAGATCCACCTCTTTCTCCCTCGATACAAATTCCCAAATCTTAACTCAAGGTGTCTGACCATGCCGAGTACCAATCCAATACCAGGCTTATTTTTTCTCCAACTTGGAAGGGAATGGTTGAGTGATTTTAGTATTGCATTTCCATAAAGTTCGAGGACTCATAAGATATAGATTTGAAAATGGTTGAAATCAAAGCAGCAAGGGCAGAGATACCCTGACTTTTAGTTTATAGTATAGTATCAAGCTCCAAAAACACTTGAGCCTGCATTTGCCCAGAATGCAACTCTTTCATGAGACCCCCACATGTCCTCGAAATGCCAACTGTTTTCAAACCCTGCACCTTCAGTTTGTAACACAACTTTTCACAGGATGAGTTATTCGCTTTGCAAGACCTGGAGTGCTCTAATTCTTTATATACAATAACATCTGGCTGACGTTCACTGTGGTACGAACAGAGTCAGTGGCCTTTACAACAACAAACTTTACAACAACACTTTCAACAAAACTGTAGTTAATGTGGACCGTTCATATCATGCTCAATACCCGATCTGCTTTATGTATACCTGATATTTATGTATCAGCCACGGTACCAATCTGGAGGTTTGGATTGACCCATCCTTGAATAAGATTAGCACATTCATGCTCCCAACTACAGCCTTTTCATATCAATTGTCCCCATGGCATTCCTGCTAGTGTTTCTAATCTCTTGGGGTTAGAAAGCATGCAGACTTTTATACCCTTTCTTGTTTTATCTCCCCCCAACATTAAACTTTGTTACACCTCAATCTGATACTAGAGGTGAAAATTCAAAATTTTCCAAAGTGTAATTACGTGCTGTGTCCATGTCTCTAGCTTTGCGGATAGAGTTTCAAAACGCTCCAGGGGTGGCTTTCTGAAAAACCTGTCATTGTGCTTCAAAAGTCCACTGCCCACAGCCAGTGTATTTAGACTACACCCACTTTGTGTTCATCCTGTAATCCTTATTGATTTCCTACACCGTTCCCTACCGCAGCTGACTATAACACAAAATATATGGTTCAAAGGGTGCAAGTTCAGCAAACATTTCAGCTCAATCATTGGAATATGATTAGATCTTAAATGCATCACAAAATGTGGTAATATAATACAGACGTTTGAGCATTTCCATTGGCCCTAGCTGTGCTGTCAGTGAAGACCAACACTGTACAGTGGCGTGATGTTAGTTACATGCTAGGACGAGCACAGGAACTGGTGGATTGGATGACGGTACTGTAATTAGGTGAATAATGACTAGTGGGGATATGGGAATTGAAACAAGATACAGCTCACTGTTTTAGTTTGTTGCAAAGTAAAGTAATCCCAGCCTCAATCAGCGTTGGGAGGGGAGAAGAGGAAGAAGGTGTGTTGTTGAAGGAGATTTAGTATAAAAACATGAGACACCTGTTCCTGATCCACCATGAGGGCTTCAGAGTCCTCCCTCCTCTTCTAACAACAGCCCTTTCTCCCTGAGATCATCTTGACCTCCGTGAAGGCCTACTGTATTGTGTTTGAGTGTGTATATGCACATCCTAACTGGATAATACTTTTCACATCTGCTGAGAAATAAAAGTCCCTGGGATGGGTCCTGGCGGAGGAATGATTGCTTTTTATATGCTGTCCTATCAGTCTGAATGGAGTGCTATGAAATAGTCCTCTCTTACACTCCTCATATTTTATCGCCAACTGTTCTTTCCTGCGTTTTGCTTCATCACTCAACACCTCTTCGAAGTCAGCTCTGATATTTTGTGAGGCCTTTTGGATGCATCGATGGGAGAAACATTTCCAATTCTCGCCAGTTGCTTTTGTACTTTGCGTTTCGTCCCCCAGAAAATAATTAAATAAAAAGGTATATCCCTCTTCCCTTGACTTCCGTTGTTTACCCGGAGACGATGGCTGCCTTTATTTCAGTCATAAATCTCGTTGTCAGCCTTTGACTGGTAGATTGAGCAGACAAAATGGGCTGCCACTCTGAGCCTAGAAGGAGTTTGTTCCACGACATTACACCGCTGTTTGCAGAATGCCTCCATCCTGAGAGAAGTGGTCCTGTTTCATCAGGAAGCACAGGAAGAAGGAAATCTATCCAGGAATGCGAGCCTCGCTTTGCAAGGCTGTAGGACATCAGTCGTCATTTTTACGATGTAACTGAGGTCGGCCCTCAGCTCCTTGGGAGTGCGACTTTGTCTTCATGCAGTTTCCATGCATAACACTCGGGTGTGCATCATGAAAAATGTTTATTTGTTGAGAATTCCGTCGTTTTATTGAAGCACTCGTGTGGAAACATTGGCACACCAATGTTGATATATTTCCATTCCAAGACAGAGCAAACAGACTTTTATCAACAGCTGCCAAGATGCTGAGATTATTTAACCTCCTGTTACTATTATTTGGTGTTTATAATGTCTGTGTATGTGCTGATTCATTCAAACGCATACTCTATGGGATCCCTCTAGGCTTTTTGTCTTTGCTACCCACCTTTCCATCATGTCAAGAGCCCTGACAGCTTTGGGGATTGAGGTGCACCTCGGGACCGAATGGGCTATTAAATGAGCGCCAGCTGGTGTTCTGGTGCCGACGTTACAAAGCGCGCAATGATGTTCGACTCAGCCCTGTCTTGCATGGTTGCCCTGAAAGCCAATTCTTCTGAAATGCATTTTTATAATGGAAGGCATCTGGATATATGAGCATCTTCTGATGACCCTCCTGTGACAATCCCAGACAGATGGAGCAGTGGGTAGAGGGGAGGATGGAAAAGGAGGGAAAGAGCCAGAGAGAAAATCCTGATGGAGACTAAATCAGAAAATGAGAAAGAGCATGTGGATGAGGAAGGCAATGTAGGAGATATGAGGGATAGAGGCGAAAGCAAAATGAGGAACGGGTAAAAGTGTTTTGCTTTCACACTAAATGATCCATCTGCTGAGGTGTGTTGTGGCTGCAGGGATGGAGTTTGTTTTGCCCTTGGGATGTCTTCATCCTCAAAGTATAAGCTCACAGCTGGCTCTACATTCAGCTGGTGGTAGCTTCAAATTTTGTGAGGTAGTCCTGCAGTCAAAAAGCAGAATTTTTAAATCCCTGACATGTTTAAGATTATGCTGCAAATGCTGCTGTGATTTTAATATAGGGGCTTACGGAGATTGACTAATTCTGTAGCCAGCCTCAAGTGAACGTTTGGGGTATTGCGGTTTGATGGCATAATTCATACTGAGAGGGATATATTGAGATCAAATAAATGTAGATAGAGACATTTCACTCAAAATCACCTCTATAAATCTCATAGCAATCACAAAGTTATTAGTATTTATTCCCCTGGTAGCTTACCTGGTAGGGCGTGTGCCCCATGTACAGAGGCAGAGGTCTTTTGCTGCATGTCATCCCATTTCTCTCTTTCCCTGCTTTCCTGTCAGTCTTCAGCTGTCACTCTCAAAAATAAAGGTTCAGAAGCCCGAAACATAATAAAAAAAAGGAATTTAATCCACCAATTGATTGATTGACCCATAAAAAAAGGAATTTAATCCACCAATTGATTGATTGACCCATCAATATTAATTGGAACCTTGAATGTCCAGTAAGTCTAATGGCTATTTGGCAATCTTGTGGTGGCACTAAAAGTAATACTAAAGTAATTTGGAAGTACACCTGCATAAACTCTAATTGAGTGACATTTTTGAACACCAAAATCACACTGCAATTCCTTTTTTTATTAACATTACAGTGTAAATGATGTCATAATAAGGTTTTAAAAAAAGTAAAAATAGTGTTGTTCTCATAGTTCTCATAGAAGTAACAGCACAACATGAAATATGTCCTGTACACTCACCCTAGATCAGCCTATTTCTCCTCCTGTGCCTCCTTTGTCCTCATGTCACCTCATTATGACTTATTAATGACAGAGGACTGTCAGCACCTGGTCATTTCAGGCCAGTGTCCTCTACATGAAGGTAATTCTTTAAGTCATCTTACTCTGCAGCTCAACAGCATAAGGCTGCCCCTTCAGCATTTCTTTAGACGTTTAGACATTTCTTTACTGAGATGTATCCAAAGTAAAGAGAAGTAAAACAGTCTCTCAGCAGCTCCCCTCTCTCTTCCCTCTGGACGTCTGAAATGTGTCTTGATATGGGCTCAGAATATGGGGGAGGCCCCTCAGGTAACCAGAGCTGGCTCTTTGGACTGCAGACCCAGGTTTTCAGAGAGAGACAGATGTGTCATTGAAGACAGCCAACCATGACCTACAGGCATGCCAGACAGCCTGGGAGGGTCTGACAAACAACTACCAGATCTCTGCATGAGAACACACACACACACACACACACACACCGCCACCTGTTTTTATGCTCTTATAATAATCTTGTTGAGAGAAGTTTCATTTTCAGCCTGGGAACCTTTCTCTTTTCATTTGCTGATTGAAATCTTCATCCTCTGGAATGACGCATGTGATGTTTTCATTTGGAAAAAATATGTCTTAAATGTGTTAAAGGTCCTGAAAACCTTTTTTTCCAATCAGCATTGTAGTATGGGTGATGGGGTTTTGCCATGGTTACAACTGTTTTTGTCATTTTACTTTTGAAATATGTGTTTTTGTCTCATCATGCTCACTGCTTTCAAGTGGGTGGGACTCCATTAGGGAAAAAGTGATGTCACCTAGTTGCACACCAATCACAATTTAGCAATATTGGGCAGTGTGTGAGCGAGCCCATCACATCTTATTAAACCACACCCAGACATGAAACATATTCGCATAGTTTCTGACTGTAGAACATGTCATAAACAATCATCTGAATACCTCAAATATGTGAAACCTTAAACCACGCAAAATCTGATAAAATAACTCAAGTGAGCTCACACTGGAGCCCAAATTGTCGTCAGTCACACTGTGGGTAATGTAGGCACCAAGTTTTGACCAGGGCTAAGAAGAGCAACAGCAGAGGGCCGCAGGTCGGATTTGAACCCTGGGCTGCTGCTGAGCTTTTGTACATGGGGCGGATGCTCTGCCAATTAATCGACACCCCGACCAGGATTAAGAATTTGTGTGGAATAAAAGACAACATCTCTGGTTCTGCTGCATCGATTTTGATCCTTTAGTCTTTAAACTGTCCACCGTGAGGGTGTCAGAGTACTGATCATAGACAGTACAAAGAATAGATGTCATATCTGTGGCATCACCCACAGGTTTCTAAACAGCCGCTCTGAGTTCAGAATCTGGTTGCTCTGGCTGCTGCCATTCTGGCGGTCGTGCCTCTGCTACCTCCCAGCTATTCTAAAAATGAGCAAAGATGTGGATTGTCTGTGGACCGGAGGCTGCCTGAATGAATGTAAATGATGCCTGGGTGATCAAACAAGCCAAAGCAGCCACACTGTTAATTATACATAAATTTAAGCCCAAATATAATCTGAACAGGTAGAAATTCACCCTCAGTACAGTTTCCATGAACAAAGACCAAAACCGTTTGTTGTACCAGGCTGTAAACATGTTTATTTCTGCTGTGAAGTTGGACATTTTTAACATGGGGACTCATGGGGCCGTTTGAGGAACTGCAGTTTTTGGCACTTCTGCAATGGCTTCGCTTCACAGAGATTGGGGATTTATTCAAAAGTTTAACTTCCAGTTAAAGGTCCAGTGTGTCAAATTTAGGGAGATCTGTTTACTTTAATATACTTTGTTTTTAATAGTGTATAATCACCTGAAAGTAAGAATTGTTGTAGCTTTGTTAGCTTAGAATTCACATGAGGAAGAAGGGAAATTTGTGAAATAAGAGAGCTGTAATCTGCAACTACTGTACTAAATCCTACAAACTGGACTTTTTACGATTTCAAGGGCTTTAAGCTCCTCTGTGCCACTAATTGACAAAACATAACAGCTGAAAAGATGATGACAAGTGTGCCAAATACTGATTGAGAGAAAATAAGGACAGACTTTCAGACATACATCATCAGATATGAAGACATAAAAGTCATCTTCCTAATCATTAATCATTTATTGGTGCAGCTCTAAAATGACTTCTTACAGTACACTCTTTAACTTTAGAGATACATTTCATTGCTATATTTCCATGTAAAGAATCAGTCAGTTCTGATAGCTTTGCTTACTGTCTTCCTTTGATGCTGTAAAATTAATTCCACTTACACGTTATGGTGATTGTAGCTTAATGCTAGTTGGCTGAACTACTGTGGAGACTACTGATCCTAATGAAAACAACTTGGGATGAAGAAAATAATAAATTATTAGTTTCTGTGTCCGCTGTGTACACACAACGGTTTAAATCTGTGAAACTACTGAACCGAGGCATCAAAATAGTCATTTCTTATTGAGGAAAAGGTAATAATAATGTTACCACATTTTTTCTACTACCCAACAGCAATGAGTCCTTATGAGAGTAATTCTGCACTGCAGAGTGAGACAAGCTGTTAGATTCACAGGACAGTTTGGCACAGTGACTCGTATGTGGAAGGATGATTCGATAACTGGGACTTTACACATTTAGTTTAATGGGGTCATTTGCGAGCCCGTGTCTGTACTCCTGCTGTGTATCTCCGACAGAGATCAATAGGACTCATTCTATTCCATTGACTTTCAATCACGTTTCTCTGAGTTTTCCTGTCTCCCACCAGCCAGCAGCCACTGACTCATTACAGGGCTGGGTAAAGGTAACCAGGCCTCAGCAGCCAATGCATTATGGGCTGAATGCCCGTGGGCAAAACGATCTCATCCTGTTCATGGTGCTGTAATGACAGGGCGCTGATGTTTATGCAGTAAATTTGCCTGCCTCGTTCTCCGCAGTAACTTTTCTTGACAGACAATATTGACTCTGAAATCATTCAGAGCAGTCTGTATCCATGGTGAGGTTACACTCTGTGGCAACTGATGAAGTTTCTAAAACAATTATGAACTCATATTCGTAATAAATGGTCAAACTCCGATAAAATGGCTCGGTTAAGAGGCTGAAATTCTATTTATGGAGTGTAAATGCCAAATGATCTAATTGCAGAGATGCTTGAGATCAGAAAATGAAATAATTTGAAAAAGTTACACATGCTTTACAGTGATAATAATGTACAATTATCAGTAAAATGTATTACATTAGCTTTCTGCTCTCTCTATTTTTCTACATTAACTGCAGCAAGCAAGATTCATAAGTAAAAAAAATCCTGCTGTTCTTTCATACTAAACCACAAAAGGAGCAGCAGCTGCACAGTGTTTCCCCCACAACTGTGAGGATGTATATTCACCTCACAGTAGGGGTCCAACATAAATCCTCATGTCTGTAGGATAATTTCAAGGAAACCCTTTGGAGCACAGTTAGTAACAAATTGAAACTTAATGGCAAAACACTTTTAAACGGCAGTAAACAAGAGCTGCAGACTTTTATGTTGTTTTTTTATGTTTTCCATTCAGGGCTTGACTTCTTTTTGAGCAGATGGTACGTTCACCACAATAAAAGGTATCGCCAGCGCAACCCATCCTGCCATCGGTCCTGTGAGGCCAACCAACTAATATCACTTTCCTGTAAGTAAGACTATAGGAACACGGTGCAAACCTGCTGTTTGGAGCCAGCGTTAACAACACACACCCCATCTGTTCCATTAGTTCAGCAAAAAAAGGTTTTAGGTCCATCTGAGCAACCACAAAAAGAAAAACAGATTCATCTCCTTTGGAAAATATTATTAGGCCTCCACGGCTGTGTGTTCACAAGGTCTGCCTGCTGCCAAGCACACAAACACAGATGAGCTTTTACTGTCTCTTTGGCTTCAAGTGAGAGGTCAGCTGGGACCATTTCCTCCTCCTCCTCCTCTTGCTCTTGTTCTCTCTCTGTCTGCTGCACTGCAAAAAGTAACCACCTTAGTTTAATCTCATGCTGAGTGGAACTGTCACAACAATCAAGTTTGAACAAATTTGAACAAACGTGTAATTTGTTCCAATTAATTCAGAGGATCCCACGCAGCCCAATCCTAAACAGCAGAATAAATGTTCCTCTGTTCGTTTGTCTCACGAGAGTGACGGGATGACAGTACTGTGAGGCAGAATCACACACAGCCTCACCTCTACCTTAGCGAGGAGAAAAGCACTGTAGATCAGTTATTGAAAAGAACAGGACCTTTCAGGAAATGTCTCTTTGAGTTTTACATATTTCTCTTACAATACAGCTGAAAAAAAAAAATTAATCTTACTTAACTGTGTCAATTTCCAAGGCTGAACTTCATTTGAAGAGCTTTCTGAATCATCCCAGAGATCAAGAATGGTTTTCTTTATCCTGCTGCTGGTTTTTGTTTAGAGGTCCTGGCACTCATTTTAGACACAAATGAAATTATTTCAGTGTTATTGACAGAGTATGGGTCACGGTTTAACCTCACTTCTCATTTCCTACACTCCTTTGGTGATGTTTTATCACCACTGTGAGTGATTTTTCAATCCGTTTATCACACGTTCTCTTCTCTGATGTTGTCTCGTGTGCTTTTAAAGGTAGATTTGTCAAAAATGGAGCTATCGAAACATCATGCAATGGTAATGATGATGGCTAATAATAATAGCTAGTCAGATGGAGCAATGGTAATGGAGATCAGACACATACTGTAAAGATTGGGATTAGATTACATCTACATACATTTTGACACTTTTCTTCCGAATGCATGCAGTGGAATTAACCTGAAACTTTAAAGTCCAATTTTAAAGTTCTGATGCCATGTTGCAACTTGTGATTGTGACTGTTTATCGCTCACTGATGGATTCCCTTCATCATACCTATGTCGTTGTTTTTTTGAGTACACTGTAGTGTGGCAAAACTGGAGACTATTTTTTGCAGTGCTCTCCTCTCTCTCTCTCTCTCTCTCTCTCTCTCTCTCTCAGCTCACTGTCCCAACATTTGTTGATCTATGACATCTTTCCTTCCACGTTGCTTTGGGAAAGTAGGATGTAAGAGGAGAGAGACATTCGCCCTGACATCAAACGGTCAGACGATGGTGTGGAACAAAAAGTGCACAAGAAGAAAGAGAAGCAGTAAAGATGGGGAGGGAGGTGGCGGAGGAAGAAGGGGACGTGAGAATCATGACATATGGACGAGACAGTAATTGCGTGCGTCTCCGCGCACATGCCTGTGCATGTTTTGCTCATGAAGTTGATGGAGATTGAGCCATTAAAGGCATTATCACCGTTCTGCTCAGGGGGACAATTGATGCGGAAGCAAACAAAGACAAAACCATCTCAACCTGTCTCTTTGCCATTTATCATTGTTAGAACGACAGCTGCAGCACTCCCACTATCCCCACAAAATCCCCCAAGTGTGTGTGTGTGTGTGTGCGTTTCTAAGAATCCCTCCGTCTCGCACTGTATATTTCACAAAGGAGGCAATTTACGATGATGTGAGGGAGATAAAGCGCAGGGAGAGAGAAGCAAACAGAAGACGCTGTTGGAAGGAAGCAAATTTTATCTTGGCAGGGAATGGGTGGCCAGAGGGTCGATGGTTGTTTTTGTATTCCAGATGCTCGCTGGAAAATGGGCTGTCGTCTGGATTTCTATGTGAACATAAGAGCAGACAGTGGAGGGACTGCGGGTGTCCCGGTGCACGGCTGACTCTTTCTGTATATTTATGTTTATATATTTGTATGCATGCGTATACTCTTCGACGTTTAGGAATCTCCGGACACCTATCCAAACAAACTTCATTGTGCACTTGTTTATGCACACGCACGCTTGTCTTTCTAAAAAACCCGATTTCCTGTATGTATGTATGAGTGTGAATGTTTTGCATGTGTGTCCAGACCCCCTCGGGGATGGGGGTAGGGGCGGTCCAGGCCACAGTGTTGAGCACTGAGCGCTGAGTCAGTGCATTACTGTCATGGCAGATGTATCCTCCGGCCTGTCCCCTGGCTCTCACTGCCAGCCCATAGAGATGCATTCAGCTGCAGCCAGCGGCACTTTGCGTGATGAGCCTGGGCAATGGCCTCAATAAGGACTGATGGCACCATTTGGATGGTAGGGGGGAGGAAGAGAGTAAAGACAGGATTACTAGAGGAGATCTACATGTAAGGATAGTATGATGCTGAGGAGAGAAGAGAAGGGTGTGTGCCGAGCTCTGTGTGCACTCAAATGGCCAAACTGCTGGCCATTACTGATAAACAGTCATGTTCTCTGACTGCAGCCTGCTCAGACACCTATCATTACCCTGGTGGATTTATTACAAGACACTGGGAAAAAAAATTGAATCCATTTCAGAGTCACATTGAATCGATGACTGGAGCCTCGTTGGCAGCTGAGTCCATGGCACGTGTCTGCCGATGGCACGCTTTTAAAACCTTCACTGAGGCCTGACGCTCCTGGGGGGGCAAAGCAAAGGGTGCCATCTCATTAGCACTTCAGATGCACATTGCTGGGACTTATAAATAATTAGCAGTAAGGCACTATAGGGAGCCAGGCATGCTGCCATCTTAAAAGCTAATCAACAGATATAATATAGACTTGTAGTCCCAAAAAATGCTTTGATGTTTCCACAGCTGAAATGCCTCCTATGTATATGTTACACGGAATGGAGGGTCCTGAGAAGGTTTGACTAAACTGGTGTGTAGCCCGCTCACTGCTCTCTGACATGCATCTATCACGTCCGATAGCACTGACAAATCAACATGTCAGTGGTGACATTTAGCTGACTCAGATGACAGATTACTCAGTGATAAAAGTGATAGATGGCATCATCCAGCTTCTCTACACTTTAATTACAGACTATTACCTGTTGAACCCTGTAAAGTCAATCACTTGGCTTTAACGTTCATGGGTACAAAGGAGCTACAGCCACATTACTGAAAATAAAATACAAAATATCGTCCGTACCAGTGCAGTTACTTTTGTTTTACGTTTGTGCAGTTGCAATGTGACTTTCCCAGTGCTAAAGAAAAACAACCATCTGTCAACTGGTGATGATTAAACTGACCTCTGGTTCCCCACACTGTAAACACACGAAAGATCCAGGCTTACAGTAACCCAACTTACAGTAACCCAACTCTGTGATTTGATGAGTTTCCTGATGATGTAAAGTAAACTGCTCCAAACTATAGCTGCTGTTAGTTAGTTTGTTAGCCGGGCTGCCTGGGCTGTGAGTTCAGAGGCCCTGGAGAAAAAGCATATAGAAAACTATAAAAAGTCAAGTAGTGTCCGTCTGGGCCCAACCTGTAACCCCTACTGAGCTGGTCCCTTGATCAAGGTAATACATGTTGGGGGCAGTGTAGACTTGCTAATGTTTGAGTAATCAAACAATGTCTAGGAATCACCCCAACCCCATTGTCAAACCTTTTGCCCATGCCAAATGTGTATTCTTGCCCTTTTGCCTTGCTGGCTCCAACCTCCAGGCCTGCCCCCTCTACCCTATGTCACCTACTCTACCTTATACTCTTTGTTGCCCAACTCCTTTACCTTCCCTTGCCTCCCCCACCTTTTGTTCCATCCCTATTTACATAATAACCATGGCTGTTTTCTGTATAAAAGTGTTCCCCTTCATTTGCTCAACTCACTGGCTCAGATACCCTCAGTGACCGTCAGTTCACCTGTGTGCCGGCATGCTTCTTAATAAACACACCACCACAGCAAACATCTCAACTGGACTTTCGACAGGTGTTAGTGTTTTTACCACAGGTGTTTTGAACCACCAGGAAGAGGAGGTTTTCAGGGCAGTGGAACCGGTGGGGTGCCAGAACTGGAGCCGGGCAAACGAGCAATGTAACTGGGCTTGGCAGCCTCTATGGACATAATGATAGAGGCGAAGAGGACGCTGTCAAAGTAAGCTAAGGCAAGAAAAGGTGAGTGAAGGAGCAGGACCTCTGAAGAGCTTGGTGAAATAAACAGCTGAAATTCAGACACCAAGCTGGGCTTCTCGCTGTTGGATTAATAAGTAATATTAGTTGGCTGCTATGTCTTGTATTGTGGCACTTGCATGATGTTTGGCTGTTATCAGAGTTGTCTTTCTTTATCATAACTACCGTACAGTATATCCCAATTTTAACATAATGTTGCTTTTGATTCTGTGAGTCCTGTGTTACCCTGACATGTTTCAGATTGATCATTTCTGGTGTTGCTGAAGATTCAAAAGTCCTTCTTCTATCACCAAAGAGGACAGCTCATTTCTGAGTATTACTAAAGTCAGATAATGAGATCTTCCGCTGAGGTCGTCTCAGACAAAAAGCTTCCTAATCAGGCGCTGATCGCCCGCCGACCTGCTGCATCCACTTCCACTGAGCTTGATTATCTTGGAGCTGATTTCCGGCAGTGTAGCAACACTGCATGACGTCTCTATAATAAGAGATCAGCGCTGACGGCTTTGACTGCTAATTAAGATAGAAAGGAAGAAGGGAAGGAGAAAAACTGAAACTGAATCCCACTCAATACCTTTCACTGTTGAGTTATCTGGTATATTTGGCAAATATTTTCTGTCAGCGGGACGGGCTCCAGCCTCCCCACAACCCTCTAAAGGATAAATGGGTATAGCTAATGGATTCTCAATGTTTTTCCTCTATTGCTCAAGATGGTTTCATTTTAATGATATTTCTGATCAGTGTCTAATCAGGAAAATCCCTCCACATGATCTCTTCTTTTGGTATTTTTGGCAATGTTTTAGTCCTACCAGAACTCAGTGATTATATGGTCAGTACTATGGCCCGAAAAACAGTGATAAAATGGAAAAATGGGATTAAACTGTAGTACTATTTATATTTATTTAAAGGTTTAAATAATTCACTAATAATCAGAAAATGTATTCCAGTGTTAATTAGTGCCACTTTTTAGTTTGGTCCTTTTGTTACTTGAACACCACATTAGCTGGTGCAATGCAATGTGTCATATATTACAGATGTGAAAAAGATGATGAAGCAGGCCTGCACCTGTCCATGATGATGCAAAATGACAAATGATCCATAAGTGTCTGAATTCTCTATTTGCAGCTCAGTGTTAGAGATGTAAATCTGCACTGGTCTCAGTCAGAAAAATCGGAGCTCCCCTTGTTGAGAAAGTCACAAAAATAAAAAGCTCCATCTTTTAAAGACCAGTATCTGTGTGACCACCTCTGTGCATAAACACGATTCTCGAGTTGGATGACAAACTTGACCTTCTTAGATTAGTTGGGCTCACTGAATTCTTAAAGGTTCCTCACGTTCACTGTATTTCATTTTTGTGCTGCAGATTTTACATTTATGCTTAGCGGTAAGTTCATAAAACCCAAAATCAGAGCAATGGATCTGTTTTTGTAATCATTTTTCACCTCCCCATGTCACATCTTCCAACATATCAAAGTAATGTGAGAGACACTGCAACATAATCTTAAACCGCCAAATGACGGCTTGAAAATCAATCAACGTAATTGGGCTTTAATTTTGTGTAGGCTGCAAACTCCTGTCACTGTGTTGATGCAGAATTGTCCATATCTTGAACATTTCAACACCTCTATTCACTGCAGAGTAACTACTAAGTGTCTGTTACACCTGTATATAGTGAGTAGAGAATGAGTGGATGAAGGTTTTGAACTCAATCCTGTTTGCTGTCTTGATTGCTGACTCTTGCAGACGCTGATGTAAAGCAGCTTTTGCTTTACACGGTCCTGCCTCTCCATCCTTTAAGAGACTGATTTATGATAGCTTGATGTCTGTGGACAGCTGAGTAAGTCATTTCTATCCTTTGTGGCAATAGCTTCTCATGTTCTTGTGTCTTGTCAATATAAAGATTGAGTCCGACTGCAATAATTCACAGGAATACTTGAGAGACTAAAGAATCACGTCTCATTATTGCTGATCTGAACACAGTGGTGGTTTGATGTGATGATAATCAATAACATCTAATGAACTGGGGGTCACATGGCATCCCAGCATCATCAAATTTCGACTGTATGAAGTGGCATGTTGTATCTTTTCTGTATTCAGCTTCCTCTTCCTTTGACAAAGCATTCTCCAGTTCACCAAACCAATCCCACCTCCCAGCAAACAGACCCGCTGTCATTATGTTCCCATTAGCTCTTGCTAACGCTGCTGGTCCTAAACATCATCACGCCTAGATGCTAATGTTATGACTATGATTATCATTATGTGTTCTTGGTGCTGGAATCACACACACCAGCACTAGAGACCTCGTTCCGTTTCCTTCCCTGCTGTGAAACAAATCAAAAACTAGTTACGCCGCTGTCTCTGAATGCCATATCTGCTACCTCAACACGACAATAATATCAACTATTGATAGGAGCTGGCTGTGAAACTGTCGAACAGGGCCCACTTCTAAGCAGGATGTCAGTTAGTGAGGAGGATGACCTCTTCAGATCCCCTCACTAAAAACCCTCTGGTTGATGCTAGTCAGCCTTAATGGCATCTCAGCTGCGCTGCTGAGTACAACTAAGTCATGTTCATGAAAGAGCGCAAATGTTTGTATGTGTGTGTGTGTGTGTGTGTGTGTGTGTGTGTACATGTTGTAAAGCCTTCAGTTGCATCGCGGCATACACACACAGATGAAACTGTTTGCTTTCACAGATTGTTTTTCACCTGTTAAAATGTTTTCTTGACAAGTTTCAATATTGTGAACCAAAGACAATGTAATTGCAATGCAGCCTTTTCCTGCTGCTACAGATGAATAATAGCATAGCAACAACAAACAGATGTTACTGATTGGTCACTTGCCAAACACAGTTTTCTTTTCTTTTTCAGCTTTTTTCAAATTGAGACATAGAAAAAAAAGAAAAAGAAAAAGAAGGAAAAAATGACTTTGACCAGCATGTCAATAGATTCCTGGTGGCTGCTGCTATGATGGACAGATTTGCTTTAATCTTATGCACATATAAGGAGCACTGCGTTAACTAGTTTATTATCTGTATCCTTTGTTTCCATCGCTCAAAATTGTCCATAGCTCAACTGCAAACATTGACATGACTGACTAACTATCTAACTTCTACATTTAGCAAAATATCTTGTATTATAAGTGCTTTGTGCCTCTGGAGGGAGCTGCTGCACAAAGTGATAAACTGCCTCGTGTGATGTCACTTGAGTCATTTTCAAGTCAAGGTACGTCTGTAGCTGCTCGTCTCTGCTTGAGGCCTTACTGTATGTGCATTTGTTTAATTTCAGCTTCATCTTTATTTTTCTGTTGCACTAGTGTCTCTCTTTCTCTCGAGGACAGAGCTAAGCTGAGAGGACACAGGTGTCGGTACTGGTCATATGGTAACTGGGAGGTAATTTGGCCTCATGTGCACTGATTAATTCGCCATGCAGTTAACACACCAGTTATAATTTTGTTTTAATGAAAACTGAATCTAATTAATGTTGATGTGAAGAGTGGTTCATGTGGATTTCTTCACTGTCATTTTAAAGTATTAAATTCGACAAGGAACTTATTTTACACCATAATCACAACCAGTCATTGTTAAATAATCACACCACTTGCTATTATCTCTCCTGTATTGCCACTAAGATAGCTAAACAACCATGTCTGCCTGGAAGTCCCCTTCCAGTATCTCCTCTCACCTCCTCTATCCCTTCATAACCTCACATCTTGTTCTTTCTCCCTCTTTGATCTCACACTGACAGATCTGCACTGAGTCCACCCTTATTTTGTTAACAGTAATTGGAGAGGCATGATGTAAGTAAAATGCAGCTGGACTCGATTTGTAATACAAATGCAAATTTGATTTGCTTAGGTACAGGGTGCACCTCTCGCTCTTGGCATCAAAAGCTGTCTCTTCTCATTCTTTTACAAACAGTTGAAGAATACAAGCTTGACAGTGTTTTTTTTTTTTTTTTAGAAAAGCAAAGCTAGTTCAGTGAGCCAAAGTTCACCGGTTCAACCCAGTAAACTCTTACAGGTTATAAATGTTTTACACCTCCCACTCTCATATAAAGTCTGTGTTTAGTTTTTATGCAGTTTTGCAACTTGTAGTTCATGTTAAGTGGTTTGTGAAGTGAGGCTCCACTTTTCCCTCTTTTTACTTCAACTCATTAAATCCTACCTTACCTTAACACAAATTGCAAGCTGTAGCCTGTGAACAACATGGAAAACAGACAATTAAAAAAAAAACATCTTTCAAACCTGCCCCGTTCCTCTCCACATCCTCAATCTTCTCTTCACCTTCAGCTTCCTAATAACAGTCTTAAGTTGACATTCAGTATTTCCCGGGGCCAAACACTTGTGCTGGTGCTGTCTGCTTTCTAATTGTAATAATAATTGTGGTTCCGCCTAATCTCAGCCGGGGATGCAACCCTGGCCCGCTGTGAGCGGATTTGAGATAATGAAATAATTGTCCCAAATGCTTTTTTCCCAGAGCTGCCGCTGAAACCTGAACCCTCAGACGAAGTGGCATCAACATTCATTCGGTCTCTATCAGCGGCATTTTCCACTTTAATTGAAATTTAGATTGTTGTTGACCCCCTGGGTGAGGTTTGGTGGACCAAGCTGAAGAAAGGGAGGATAGCATGCAACACTAATGTGGTGGGTTGGCCGGGGAATGCCATCTATCTATCATTGCATGTGTGTGTGTGTGTGCTAATGTGTTCGTACAAAGAGATCGTTTATCTTCCCCACCGCTGCAGCCATTTCTGCATATTGTTTGTGATGATTATAGACACACACACACACAAACAGGACATGTAACCATTTGTGTCAGTAGCTGCCCGGGTATCATCATGCATCATTTATCATGCAGGATGCTGGTCCAGACTCTGATGCGAGTAAATCTGAAGGTAATTTCTGACTCATTTGTGAACGTCCTACAGTACATGTCAGTTCAGGATAGTGTTTCATCATATGTGCTTCTCTACTCCTGCTTTTAGTCCAGAGGGACATCAGCAGGGCTGTATGAACGAGCACTGGTAGTTTTCCTGCTATCAAACTATTACTCCATCTGCACATCCATGTGTCCGTATTTACAGAGTGGAAATTAAGTCGTTTTAAATGCGGTTATTTTATATATCTTTAACTCACTTTATGTCTCTTTAAGCAGGTTACGGATTTCAAGTCAGTTATCACAGCACAAATCTAGGCTAAAGGTTTTAATTGTTGGAGCACACTTTATCATTTATCATTTAAAAAGTGTTTTAAAGACAAGGACAGAAATGGACATAATGGACATAAGTTAATATATACATTATATCAGCTGTTTGATACTTTAATAAACATGCCTGAAAGTGTAGAAAGCAATGGCTGATGCGCCGTCATAAACAATTACATCAATTAGGTTTGTTATTCTGTAGTTAATTATGCATCAAGATGCAACTGAATAATAATTAAATCATCTACTGTGGTTACATGTGTTATCTCATTAATAGGCTCCATCTCCATCAAAGTGGAGGTCTGCATGGGCAAAGTGTCGACCGCACAGAAGATGCGTGCCCGTTTTTGCGTTAACTTGGAACACCCTTGAAAAAATGATGATTCAAGTCATCAGTGGAGCAGACCAGAGGTCACAGTGATGCTGGAACAGCATGTCTGTAAACTTCACAAACTAAACTGATGGAAGTGGAGAGGCAGGGCGGTATGACTCCAACATGCTCTGCTCCGGCGATGACAGTCAGTGAGGTCACCTTCACCACCTTTGAACTAAACGGTGACACAATGTGCTCTACCGCCATCCATTGTGATGTGACTCTTTGCTTCCAACAGTTTGTTTGAAGCCTCCAGCCTGGTATCAGCACACACATTAACATCATTACTTTGTGATTTGGAACAACAGGGCAACTTCCATATAAAATATCACAAAATGCCCAATTATAGTACACAAATGCATTTCTGGCGCCACTTTTCTACCACATACAGTCAAATATTAAGTAACACATTTTCTCCATAAATGCTCCATTACTGTAGAACAGTGCATCTTTCGTGGGAAACACCATGTTTACATTATACTTGGTTCCACTACATGCAGTTCAGATATCACTGAGGGGAATCACTGAAACATGAAGCCAATAAGAGGATTCCTCAGTACTGGTCCCATTACCGAACGACTTGTATAATGTGGAAACTCTTACAATGGTCGGGGTTGGATCAATATTTCTAGAGAAATGAGTAAATAAGCTGTCTTGCTTTCTCTCGCTGACACACACATATACATTGAGCACTCAAGCCCATTGTAGCAGAGCTGTAGTTAGAAAAGCCTCAATGCTACAGCATGAATAATAGTCGTTATGAGTCCACTTCAGGGCCACAGTGACCACAACAGTGAGTCTGAATCATTCAGACCACAGACAGAGACTGTGGGAGTGAACACGCTGCTCATGGATTAGAGTTAAGATGGCGTGTAAATATTCTAGGATCAAAACATTGCAATGTAATTGCAGCTAGGTAGATTTTGTTGTATATCTTCATTATCTGACCAATGAGACAACCCCCTCACAGAGTTATGGCCGCATTTAGAGTTAATGCAAGGACGTGATGAGTAATTAAAATGAATCAGAAGGGAGACATAACCTTGTGTTTATTTAGGACCGGCCATGTTCAATCATCAGCATGAGTGATAAATATGTTATTCGTATGTTATATTTGGCCTCCACTCCAACACAAAGTCTTCCACCACAGTACATTAGCAACATATTACCACAGAGCTTATTTGAAGTGTTTGAAATAAAGGGTGAAGACAAAGCGTTTTTCTCGAGCTCCACAAAACCGCCTTTCGTCCGATGAGTTCTGCGCTGAATGGCATTTAGATCCTGCTTCTTACACTATTCATCACACTAATTAAACTGACTGGGGAACAAAAGCCAACTTAGCCCATCCAGTTTCCTTAATTGCTTCAGACGCAATGCACAGATCGTCAGAGATAAGATCCATAGTCAGTGTTAGAATTAGTACAATTTTTAATTAGCCTCTTTATAGAAGCCATTTTCATGAAGGCAGTAAGAGAGAGAGCGAGAGAAAGACAGGGACTTTTTGTGACCACTCAGAGCACTCAAGTGAAGGAATGACCTGATTCCGATAAAGGCAATTGCTTTATTACTATTCTCAATAATATTGCAACAGTATGACAGGAAGTAGTGAGGCTAAAGCTAATATGGATGCACGATTATTACAGTTATCAATCACGCTCATTGTGCAGGCTAAATGACCCTGCAATGGGCCATCAAACGAGATTTTCTACAACCCATTTTCACTGTACATGGCACGGGACACGTTAACCAAATACAGTATAGTCCATCACTGACCAAATTTTTTTAAACAGTGACGGAAAGAACTGAGCTATGATAGGAGAGCAATCTACTATAACATTAAATAATTCACATACAACACTGTTAATAACCACATGTCGACACCCTCGTGTGTACATATCAATTCTTTGATCTCACATGAATTTGTCTAGCTGACCAGCCATCACATTAGTCAGCTATATCACTACATAGCCTAGCTTTTGCAAAATGTCACAATAGCTGAGTGTCTTTAATAGTGTTGTGCGGTTGGCAATAGCTAACAGCTACATACAGTCAGTGGTGCTGAAGTAGAATGCGTTGTATTTGACAGAGCTTGCAGCTTAGCGTGCGAGGATGACACAAGCGTGTTTAAAAGTATAGCTGTACTACACGCCTGTGTCGTCTGATAAATAGAAATGCATATTATACAGAAGGTTTATTTCAGGAAAAAATGGGAGCATGAGTGATAAAGCATTCATCAAGCATGGAGAAAACCTTAGAATGGACAACTGGTCTCAGCTGAAATGAAGAAAAGGACAATGTCGACAACTAAATACTCTGATGAATATTTTTCCAAATATTTCTCTAACTGTATCCTACTGGGATGTGACACTTTTGTAAAGGCCACTGACAACTTTGGGTGGAACCTGGTAGCCATGGATAGATAAGATGGTCAATAGCAAAAAATGTTGACAAAAACATCACTGTTTAGTATTTTCTGACATTTTATAGATCAGACACTTTATTATTATCAGGTCAGTCATCAGTCAATCATAAAAATAACTGTTGCTGCAACAGTTTAGCCCGCTAGTCTTCAGATTTGGCCATTTTCCCAGTGTATGTTCTTCTAAACATGCTTCTACATGTGTAAATATGCTACCTAGTTAATAAGTTTTGTTTTTGTCTGTTTTTATGACTGTCCACCATATTCTCCACTGGATTCTCTTTGCTTTTTCTGTGTCTGGTTTCCACCCCCCCTGCGGTGGTCTGTGTAATTTGATGCGTGCTGCTCGCATCAAGCGTCAAAAATAGAACAGACGCGTAATTCACGCATAGCCAAGCGTCTGAAACCGACCACTACGGAGCCGGTGGGGTTTGATACATTGACTAAAATGGCCGCGTATTACTTGCGATGACGGATGAGGATTTTGGGGGTTACAGAATCCTTTCAAAATACAATGGGTCAGGCTCAAGACATTCAGTCTGTTGAAAATTGACAATTTGAGCCTCAAAGTGTTTAAAGTAAACAGTGATTATCTCTTTTTTAATGTAAATCAATGGCAACCCTTAGTTTATATGCACCTTGATAAAAAAACTGTTAATAATACTTTAACGCTAACATAGATATCTTAACACAAGGGCTGTGTTTGAATCTACTTTCAAATCACTGAAGCCTTAATTCCAAAGCACACAAAAATGAGGAAATTAGATGGTTGAACAATCATCTCATAAATGTGGAAGGTCAAAGTGCCTGTTAGCCGGGGGATTAGAGGGGAGATTAAACCAGATCCCAATCTGAGAAGACTTCATTGATCAAACAAGAAGTAACGTCCGAGGCTTTAGTTCGCAATCCAGGGTGTCCACCGAGAAACACATCTTATTTATTGATAAATACACATCTCGGAGTTAAAAATATAACTATGCAGAGCATTTTAGATTGAGTGCAAATTTATGTTTCATATTTGGAACAAGCTTTGCCCAAGAATTTTAATCCAAACGTTTCAGCCTGCCTTCCTGAGAGGTTTGGAAATGAGATTCTGCTGTCGTGTATAATCCACTTCTATAATGACTTCCCTGTAAAAGGGATAGATAGTCTGAGCCCACAGGGGTTTGCTAAGTAACTCTGTCAGAGAGCCACGGCTACTCACCACTAACACAGCCGCTTACTATAAATACACACTGTCTGCTGAGCAGCACATTTCCACAGCTCTTGCTTCATACTGTAACACTTTCTCTGTGCACTCACAGGTGACGACTGAGTTGCAGCCACTTCACTTTAGAGGCTCAAGGAATGACTGTTTTGTGATACTTTAATGTTTCCTCTACAAAGGGCTTTTGTCTATGGCGCACTGCCACAGTTTTATCATGCCTGCCACCGAATCATTAATAATGAAAATTCCATTATGAAGTATTAACTCAGTTCATAAAGTCCTACCAAGTGGCACACAAGTTGAGAGTTTGATAAGGCGGAAAGGGTTCATTTTTCTTGAGGCGTAATATTACCGTTGATATCGCAGCCCTAAATCCATACTAACGAGCCTCAACATGTGTAGTTAACGAGAGCCTAAAGAATGAAGCTCCTCATTAATTACACTCATAGTTCATTCCACACATATTTCATACAGGTAGTTTGTTATAGGCAGCACGTTTTTCAGGCTACAAGCCAGCACATTAATATCAGTATACAAAGCAACAGACACACTACAGAGTAACTGGATGTTAACTATACTTCAAAAACTACTTATTATAAATGAAAGCACAAAATAATCTTTACGTGGACTTTAAAATCATATTTTTCTTAAAATCAGAATAAATATGTGTTCTGAGTTTGTCAGACTAAAGAAGATGTGTTAATATCCTCCCAGCCAAATTTGAATGATTAAAAATATCGCCAAGATTATGAAATTAGATGTCAAAATCGTGTAAAAATGAGCAGTATTATGAAATTAGATGTCAAAATCGTGTAAAAATGAGCAGTATTCTCAGCTCCAGGACTGTGGGGGCGAGTCCACTGAATGCACCGAAGCCACGCTCAATCGTGGGAGCAGTCAAGCAGCAATTTTGAAGAGACTGAAACGTGTCAGATGAGTTCAGAGAATGACATGACTAACTTTAAAAACACTTGGGATGAATTAATCTCTATCTCTGTGCAGAGGTATGTTCAGGGTGGCCTTAGCGTGTCATCGAACCACCCTTTAGGACCGCCCAGAAAATCCTGGACTGAAAACTGGTGAAAAGCTGTTTTAACCTCCAACTCCACATTTCAGTAATATATCATTCAAGTCTTTTCACGTGTTTTCAGCAACTATTTTTCAACATATTTTATGTATTTTGAAAGAAATCTTTCAGACTTTAAGGATTAAATAGGGATGATACTGATACTAACATCGTACAATTAGCTGTCTAAGATGAAAAATTATGAGGTGAAGGTTGTGGAAAACAGGGATGAGTAATTTATGTTCTTTCCTCAATTTTATTTTGGTAACTTAGTAGGTCAACATAGGTGTTACCAATGATACTAATTAAGGGCCCGTTCCATTCAGGTCAAACGGAGTCAGGGTGCTGCTGTGGCGCATGTTGGCTCACTCTGCTGCAATAAATGGAACTGAACCTTAATTAGTATCATTGGAAACACCTGCATTGACCCTACTATTTCATGTCAAAATGGCTGCTCTGAAAAAGGTCTATTGAGTTATATTCTGACATACTCATGAAATGGTTTAGTTGTCAGTTTTATAAAGTTATGGAGAGAGGTATCCTTAAGAGGAGTACGTTTGACTACTATTGATACAGCTATAAATCATTCATGAAGCAAAAAATTTTCAAAAAAGCATCCCGACCAGCTGCGCAGCTTAAAAAATGAGCGAAAATAACATCTAGAAAATTTAAGACTAGAGATCTAGCTCATATGCAGCAGCAGACTTCAACATGCACATAATAATTCACTTAAACCTACTAAAATCACAGATTCATAGCTGTGTAGCAACAGTGTAAATCAAAGAACAGGAGCTAAGCAGTTTACTGACACATAAACCCACAGCTCTGAGATGAAATATTCTCCAAGGCTTAGCTGAATATAAAGTATGCAGAGAAAATGTGGTTGTCACAACTCAGACCAATGCCCTACCCTGTTTAATTCACAATTAAGCCAATATTACTGAGAACAATATGGAAAATGTGAACTGGCTGTGTAAGTCAAGACAACGTGTTTGCATGCCTTTAGCCAGTATATATTCCCCCTGTCTGTCAAAATAACATAACCAAGCCATAACAGTCATACTGTAACAATAATCCACATGAAAGCATCACGCAGTAATGCAGTAACACCAACCAAGAGAAAATTTCATAAAAGCCATGACACCACCCACAAAATATACCCACAGGTGGATAATGTGAAAAGTAACTAAGTACATTAAAATGTTTTAGACTCTATGGACCATGCATTTTACATACTGTACACACAGCCTAAGGGCTATGAGTAACTGAAGCCAAATACAAGGATGCACACACACACACATACACGACAGGACACCCGTGAGTCATAGTCAAAGCACATCCGTGCACAGACATACACATCACACACATGCCATAACCACACAGGAACATATTTCAGGCTATTCAGGCCACTGACCATACATCCTGTAAGCAGAACAGCATGTGGCTATACCGTTCATCGCCTTTAGTCAGTTCCTTTGTGATCATAGAGTGCGGCATACATAACATGCACTTTGCGTTACAAGACCACAGCCCACATTCCCTCTGCAAAAAGCCATTTACATCAGGTCGTCTGTTTCATGGAGCTCCATGTCTTTCCCACAGTCATCTGTCTCATACAGCCTGCTGTCATCCCACTGTAACCCTCACTTTCTTTCCTTTGCATATTCCTCAGAGACCATCTGCTTATGAGAGTAAAATGTTTATTTTTGATATTACAGATGTAAATGTGTTCAACTGGGGCTAATAAAGTCCCATAGATCTTATCGTAATTGCCTGAGATTTGAGTAAAATTCTGCTGAGCACAGGAAAGAAAATTGTCTCTGGAAACAAAAAGGGGGTCCATCAAGGCTGTAGTACCAAAATAAAGTTCTGAGCAAGCCCCTTATATTATCTTCACATCGAGACTTGAGACAAAGCAAGGGAAAGCAAATAAGATGGACTGCCAGTGGGTAGCCATGCAGCCAGCCTCTCTGGACTGTTTGAAATGCGTAACACTTCCTGAGCCCGAGTTTCCACTCACTGAAAATAATCACCAAAGAAAGGAGGAGGGGGAAAAAGGGAAAATGTCTGGGGTGTGTTGATTTAGCAGATTTGTTGCTGAGGTCCTCAGAAATGGTTGTGTTCAACATGAAGAGATTGTATCCTATGTCTCCTGCTGATAAAACTTTATCACTGTCAGAGGAAGCTGTGAAATCAGTGCAGGAAAAAATAAACTGATATTTTTGCTCTTCTGGTGTTCTCACGCTCATGTATTCACTGCTGCAAAGGTCAAAATGGAGGCTCTTCGCCTCAGTGCGTCTTTTTGTAAAGGGACACTCCACTTATCTTACACATCAGCTTCAGTGTACTCATTAAGATGAATTACCCCCTGAGAACAGTTGTGTCTGTCTTTTAATCAGGGTTATCTCTGCTTGGTTTCAAAGGTCAAGTGAATGTATAATCACCTTATAATAACTGTTATGTTTTTGTTTATGTTTTGTTTTTTACCTTAGATTGAGCCTTTTATATCCTCTGCGGGTCCACTTCCACAGAATCCGCCATGTTGAACCACTGTGTTTCTACAGTTGCCCAGAAAGGGCAAACCAAACAATGAGTCTAGATCGAGCCTTTGTGATTTCTCCTTCACTCTAGGAAGGAGAGGGTGAAACGAGGGGGTTTCCTTCAGCTACTACTACACCACTAGATGTCACTAAATCTTACGCACTGCACCTTTAAAATTTTAAAAGATGATGGGAAATGTAGGATCCAGTAGTTTTGAAGCTCAGCCCAATTTAAGACAACTTAATCCCTGATGCTTGACTTGATAAAAGTCAAAAAGCACTAATGGTCCATCTAAAGTGAGAGTTGTCTGAACTACATTCCATGTAATAGTTTCACACTGACCAAAATATGTTATCTTGTTAATCATCACTTAAGAAGTGGGTGGTTTTGATACTGTTTGATCAACTTTTGGCAGACTTTTGGCAATGCCAAAAACATTCCTGTCTTTGTTTCCACCAGACCGAAATGAAAAGTTTGTCAGATTTCCACAAATCTTACTTCAAAGACCTACACGCACCAATGAATGCAATGTAGAAAACCCCTTTTTTAGCTGTTCATTTTCTAACTACGGCTGAGAAGAGAAGGAATTCATAATGAACGAAAAACTGCGGGCGTGCTTGTTTCATGGCTCCGTGTTCAGTGGAAGCATGTCAGCTGGGCATGCAGACTTTTAATACATGCTCTCCAGGTGCTGGACCGTCATATATGAATTGGCAATAAAACCTGTAGACAGAAAGCCAACAATGTGAAAATAAAATGTGTATCTAAAGAGGCATTTGAAGTCCAAGTATGCTTCCTTAATTCCTGAATGAAGGTATTCTTATTCAGAAAGTGAATCCTTACTGACAACATGTTGTTTCAGCTTGTTTAATGACCAGAGTGTTGGCAGTAAGGGAACAAACAGATACAACTGTTTGGCTGCATTGCACTGCATCTGTTAGAAGAAGAATGTATCATAGAGGCAGAAAGAAAGAAAATTGTGCTAGTAAAATAAAACAGGTCTACATTTCTGTCATGATATCTGTGCAGTGAAAAGGCAACAATCTGTCATAGGTCTGGAAAATAACAATAGGGTTTCTTTTATAAGTTTGCTGGTATTTGGCAGTTGATGGTTGATGCATAGTAATGGCCCCTCTAGCCTCTCCATTTTCAAATCTCATACATCTTTCTGAAAAGTAGATATCAATCAAAGAGAAAGCTCTCTTACTCCCACTCTGGAATCTGGACGCCAAAAGATGAAAACAGTTCATAATGTCTGGGTCAAGAAGCCAGCAGAAAATCTATCGGGGAAAGGAAGGAGAGAGGACAAATTTGATGATGCAGAAAGTGAGATTTAAAAGTTGGGGCGAAACACCAATGAGTCTTACTTTTTTGAATAAGAATGCGATGGAGGAAGTTTTCGAGCTCAATTCTTCTTAATCTAAAAGGAGACAGGTATCGACTGTTCCTCTAAAGGCTGAAAAACACAAGAAACACGAGAAAAGAGCCTCCAGATAAACAAAGACGTTTTAACAAAAACTATTCTCCACAATCCAAACACATAATTCATAGCTAATCATACGTCCATGCCAGTCTCCAGAGCTCATAACTGCTTCTTATGAAAGAGGCAGAGAAGGACCACTGCATTCTGCAGTCGACCAATCAATGATGTGATTAATGGAGCTAATTTTACCTGGACACTGCGGATCATTACTTCCTGCTCTCCATCTCCTCCTTCCTCCTGTCTATATGGAAGTCAGTGTGGATAATGTGTTAGCTTCACTAATGAGAGTCCCGCAGAGACAGAGGACAGTGGAAGGTAAAGCCACGGACGACGGGTCATCTGGGACTGCAGAGATGCTATCTGCAGCAGCTGCTGGAAGCAACGCGGCGGCTTTCTCCACACTGTCAACCGCTGACAATGTGTTGACTTGAAACGTTATTGTGCATACCTGTCTCATAACAATATTTCATTACTCTGATGTATGAAACGTTTCAGTTTCATCTCCCACCAATTACATGAACATAACTGTAGAAGAAATATTAAAGCAAATGTTGGTAATTAACAGCTTTACTGCAGACAAAGTGATATTAACCTTACAACATGAATATGATTGGAAATATAAATAACTTCAAATAACATACAGTGGATGTGCTATCATGAACGTGTCTTCTTCTTAATGTAATCTGTTACTCCACAAAATAAAGTAGTATTAAATGCCTTTGCCTAAGTAACACTTTGTTAGGTTGGGGTATGACTGCCACACAGCGGGATACACTAATGTTTTCAGTTTATGTCAGAGCAAAGACACTGTTCAATCAATTCCTCACATTTCTATCTTGTATTTTGCTTTGGAACCTCAAAAGAATATATATATTTAAAATATGGAGGGAAAACACATACAGCAGAACTTATGAGAAAGAACAATTTCTAAAAATGTTTTTACTCTACTTGGTATACATGTTTATTTGTGAGATAAGAAATGTTTTAGACCTTTCGGGCTTGTGAAGTCCTTTCAAAATATAAAATGGATTATGGTTAAGGTTGGATCTTCTGAGTCTTTGCAAAATTGGCATTTTAGACATTTTCACGCAACAGTAGCTCAAGCATCTTTTGTTGACCTTAACCTTGAGCTCAGTTTCAGAGTCCTTCTCTGTGATTTTAGGTTACATGGCTACATAAGCCACCTGAGACCACGGATTGAAATACGACTAAAAACAAGGAACCTCCTGGGGCTGGTTTTCTTTAGGATGACCCCTACAAAAAAATGAACTTGTGACCCAGAAAAAAATAGTCCCACAGGGGCTTGTCCAATAGATGTGTAAGGCTGACAACATGAGTCAGCTGAGCTCCATGACTCCATTAACTATTCTTCTACTGGACTGTGTCCCTTCATGAAGAGTATCACTTTACCATTGCCTGAATGAAGGGTCAGTTTACTACAAACCCAGACTTTCACGGTTCTGTTGAATCTAGAGGAAGGGATAAACTGGCTCCATATGCTAGCAGTGTTGCTTTAGGGTTGCTAATATCAGTCAGTCAGTTCATGGATTAACATGATATTTGAAATGACATGACATTCAAGGTTCCCAGAGGATGAACCTTATTAATTTCAGGACCAGACTTTGTTACCATGAGGTTGACCTTTATGATTTTAGTATGTCTCCAACTATTGGATGGATTTCTGTGAAATTTGGCTCAGACATTCTTTAACAGTGATCTTTGACAGTAATAACTTCATCACGTCATCAGATTGTTATTTATCTAACACTTCAGTTTATGACCTAATACCTCCAACACTAATTCCCATTAGGCTCAGCTGTACTTTGTGTTCAGTGTTAAATAGCAAATATCATCATGTTAACACACTAACTAAAATGGTGGACATTGTAAGTATGACAATGTTAGAATGTTGTTTGGCTATGTACAGGCTCACAGAGATGCGGGAGGCTGAAGACTCTTAACCGTGTTTAAAGAAGACATATAATCATAATCTGGACAATTTAAACCAAAACTATCTGTCCACCAGATGATCCTTACAGTGAATGAGGATGTTTTTTGGGGGAAATTTGGGTGAACTAACCCTTTAAGCCATTTCAAACGCGTCATCTTCCTTTAATGAAATCCATAGGGTTGGTCTTAAACATAAGCTTGCAGAAGTTTTGGAGACTAATGGAGCTTTTATAGGTGAAATCAGTATCAGTATTTAATGAATGAGCATATGGTTCTTAGCCTATAGTCTATATTACCTAATCTTTTAAGATAATGCCTGCAGCTCCGACCTCAGCCTAGTTGTCCGATGTTCCGTCTTCTGCCTTCAGTGCCATTAGAACAAATGCTTCCTAAGAGGAACAGTAAATGGACGAGTGAGTGAAAGTACAGAAAAGAACAATTTCTTTACTTCGCTAAAGTCTGCTCTGTATTGAACCTCTTTTCCTTTGTGTCTCCATCCATCAGCCCCATACCACTAAGGTTAATGATGTGAACATAGCACACATAACAGCAGTGTCTGAGACAGCTGGAGAATGAGAAACTAGAAAGCTCTCAGTCAAAACATGGTGGGAAATCTAAACAAAATGTCAGCAATTAGAAAAAATAAAGAATCTAATACTGTTACAACAGTGCAGAAGTACTTTCAACAAAAGCATAATGTGTCTCATTTTAGTGTCTGGAATGTACAATATGCCATGGGTATGTTTTCATATGCATGTAGGTGTTATTCTAAGCAGATTTCAGCGAGAAGGTGCACGGCTGAAAAAAAACAACAACATTTGGAACCAGCGATGGAAATGATAGAAATTGGAAACAGATTACGGTTCGTCTGGTCCGAGCAGCTCATTCAAAGCCGGCAGACACAGAAATGGGTATTTCTTTGTAGATGTAGAGTCAGTGCATTGTAGCAGAGAGGTGTCATTGATTTGTTCATTCAGTATCATTCCACATGGTGCGGTGTTAGAAACTTTGATCCTCTGTCTGTGAATTCTCATGTCCACAGAGGTGGTTTATTGGCAGAGAAATATAAAGATGGTCTATTCTGTGATATGAGAAGAAATTCTCTCTGCCTCTGAATGGACCAGTGACAGGAACTATTCTTTCTCTACATAGAAAAAGCAAAGAAAAAAAAAACATGACATGACATGGCTCTGTTCATCTTTGACAGAATGATAGAGGATATGAATGGATGTGGGAGGAATGACATGAAAGGCTGACATACAAGTATGATCAAACTGTGAATATATGATAAATTGGAGGGTAAATTTGACAGAAAATACATTTTAGATCCTGGTATGACTGCTTCATATTCAAATACCTGTCGGGATAAGTTTGAAGAAAAGTGTTTCAAAGAAACCCAAGTGTAAAGCGTCACGTCAAGACTGACAGTATTCCTGCCGGGAATAGCGGTGGGTCAGGACCATTCATGCATGAACAAGAGAAGGATGCATGGGAACATCTTTTCAAATGTATTTATTGATCGACAGAGTGGAGCCTAAAACGACAGACTACAACAGAAGAATGATGCAGAGAGACATTCAGTGGAAAGATGGTATAAAAAAGAAAGACATTTTCTATAAGTGGCGTCAACAGAGTGCCTCCACAAACATAATGACATGACTGGACAGACCAATTGACTGTTCGCTGAGCCCTGAACTCCCACAGCTGCAGACGGTCAAGCTGTTCATTCTCTCATGGGACATGTGTAGTTTATAAAGATAACGGTGGAAGTTTACCACTCAAAATTCAAAGTCATTTTTGGAACAATGGATCTTTGATTTCAGACACAAGTAGACAAAAACTGGTTTCTCATTTCTAGCCAATAACTGTTGCTAGCATATTTGATTACCCAGCTAGCTAGCTAATTAACGGAAGCCTCGTTAAAAGAGACTAATAGTATTAGAAAATATTTTAGATTAGTTTAATTTCCCTCAAAACAACCCTGCTTAGCTGCTTAATTACATATTAGACATAGACACAGTTAGATTTAGATGTCTGGATTATCAGACAGTTAAACTTAAAAGGCTTCAAGGACCAGGACTTATCAAACTCGGAACTCATCGGCTATAATGGTTTAGCCTCTGGAGACAATGACAAATGCTTTTGAGCTTCTAGTGTAGCCAGTGGAAATCAGGAAAATCAATAACGGACATCGGGGCCAAGACTTCTGATTAGTGACTTGATATGAGAGAATGATGAGATGACACATTTCTGCACATGAACAGAGAAAACATTTAAAAACATACAGTAAGGTAATAAAAAGCTAAATCACCATTAAACAAGCAGATGGGTTCCAAAGAATTTCGCCTTTTTTGCCCACTCAGATGTAATCGTCAATACCACTCGGGCCACAAACTGCAGATATCTGTTTATAGAGTTTAATGACTCACTGATGTGATTGGTAAATGTAATACTACTGTGCCTTTTAATACTCAGTTACTACTGTGGGATAGGTAGTATAGTATTGGATTGGCAAAAAAAATCCAAAACACCAACCACTCTTAAAATACAAAGTATTCCTTGGACTACAGCTACATGCACACTGATTTGGTGTGTGGAGAAATCCAAAGTTTGACAGAGCTGGGGTTCAGCGAACAGTCAATTCTGACAATGAGTGAATTGGGAAGGAGGTGCTAAGATGTCACATACAGTTCACAGAATAAATGTCATCAAACTGACGTAGTGATCTGACAAACACAGAAGAGGAGATGTTGGCAAGTGATGTTACAATGTTACCTCTGATAATGAGGTAACATACCTCGCTTCTCTAAAAGACAGTACAAGTAAACAACCATTGATCTTTATCTGTGCCTCCTACATATGTTTTAACCTTTTTCATCCGGGCCATAGCAACAGCTTGACCCCTGCTGACTTTCAACAAGCTCCTTTCAGCTGCTTCACTGTGCCACGCTAATAACCACCACTAGGATATATGGTTCTTAACCTAAGAGGGGCCATTAAGCAGCGAACTGCAAGGACTCAGGTTAAATGAAAATGTATTACTTCGGTTCCTGTTGTAATCATTCAAGTTTTGAGCCAATGACAGCAAGAGGAGGAGGGCTGACAAAAATAGCACCACAGAAAAACAGCCTCGGCCAGTGTAGGTCAGTTTAGCACCAATGTTTTAGCCTGGCAGTTGCAAAAGAGGCTGCTGGGCCCACAGGGGTTTGTCCAGGCTCCAGTTGTGAGGTTGACATGCTTGCAAAAACACACATACACACACACACACACACACACAGGGTCCAGGAAGCATGCATGCGCAGGATCAAGATGCAGAAAGTGATTCACTCATTATAAGGCAGACAAAGACTGAGACACAGATCCGCCCGGGCAGGCAAAGCAACATTGGGTTTGTGGACCTACTTATTACTGTTTTAACACCCCCCTCTGCTCAGAGCACACCCACACATGTACTCACAAAAAAAAGAAATATAGAAGTAAAAGAAAATGTGCTGACTAACACTAAACTGCTTGTATTGCTGCTGCAGGGCTGGTACATACAGTACACACATCTGTAGGAGAGGGAGAACACAAATAGGCGCATAGACACAGACAATCAAAGTCTGTATTTACAGGGATGGAGACAATAAATTAGAGCCTCCGGAAAAAGCACCAATCCAAACATAGCTGAGCATATAATGCCTTTGTCTAAAAGCAGAGAGGCAATTTCACCACTGAACAGTCCTGTGATGAGGTCCAATGAAGTGTTATCCCTAAGAGCGTAATTTCATCACACACACATACACCACAGTCAGTAAACTGGTTTGATCTTCTCTGTTGTCAGTAACTGTATGTTGAATGTCTCCCAGCAGAGCTAGAGTAAACACAAGCCGGGCCGTACATGGATCCGGTTTCACATGCAGTGCACAATAAATGCTAGCCCTGCACCGCCGGGATCGTAAATCTAGAGTAAAGCACTGATTTTTATCATGCCACCCAAAAATACAGCAGCACACAATACCAGAGTACAGCTGAGCTCAGATCAACACGTATACAAGTCCTCTGAATCAAATGCTACTTTTTCTTTTTCTTTCCTGCTACTACTGGAGTTCACTGTCGTTTGTGCCAATGTCTTTATGTACTGTTTATGTACTGTATGTCGGCCCTTTGCACTGTTTGTTCAAGACTATAGGACACACTGGTTTCCGCCAAGTTACAAGTTATTTAAAGTCTGACTCCTAACTGAAATCATATTTAGTCTACGTTTTTTTGCAATCTAATGTCAAAGTGTTTGGAGAAAACATCTGAAATACTTTTCATCTCAGGTGGCTGTAGGGGGCATGGCGGTGATTGACCGATTAAAGATTGACAACAGTTGGCAGGGGAACACGAGACAAAGTTAAACAAATGTATGCTGTAGCCTTCATGTCACGGCAGACAGTGTGTTGTTAGTGGTATTGAATAAATCGTACTTAAGTGACAATTGCAGGAACGTGTCCATGCCGTTTACTGTGCTGTAGCTAATTAGGGCAATTTTCCCCAGGTGAATGTTTCTTTGGTGGCTTGTTCAACAAGCTAATGTCCAGGAGAAAACAAGTGTGTCTGGACATTTGATAAGACGGAGACTTTAGCAGTGTGGCTTATGTGGTTGTCGTTCAAAGTCTGTGGCCGTGTGTCTGCATGTCTACACCACCATTACTGCTTTTTTGAAGATTTAATTGGCTGTATCAAAATGAGGGCTCCATTTGTGTAGACTGATATATATATGAATTCCACTGAAAGAGGCTCCATTATGAAATTTGGCATGGATATCCATAGTGTGGACACAAAACAACATAACTTCCCCCGACTCAGTTCTCATCTATACTTTAGAAGTCGATACAAGTAGCTAATATTAACATGTGAACATGCTTAATGAACATGGCAAACATAATACCTACAAGACATCAGGGTCTCAGCGTCGTCAATGTGACAATGTTAGCATGCATTAGCATTTATCTTAAAGCACTGCTATACTAAGGCACATGGTGATGTATTTTGTGGTGTCATAAATGTTTAATAGATAATATTTTTCTTGCCATCTCCCGATAACATCATCTAAGAGTTGGACATAAACAACTATAAGCTCACAAACACAATCAGACGTAGGAGACACACACGTACAGGCAGTGTGGATGCGCACTGAACATACATACATTCAAGTTAAAAGATAAGCACAGAGTTCAAAGGCAGCTCTTAATCATATATTGATCAATTTATTCATTCTGTCAGGACACGTTTCTTTGTTGTCCCAAAGTCTTACACAAAGAAGTCATGGTGAGATGTCCAATTTGTTTTGACCAGAAAACAGGAAAGAAAGGAAAAACCAGTATGTGATCATGAAAACAGACACACATTCAAAGACTGCCCGCCGTGACGGCGAGGACACTACATGTTTGCATACTGTTGGTTGGTGTGTTGAGGCCAATTTCATTTGCCAATCACACATTAGATTTCCCAAACATTTCCCCAAATGTACCACTTTAACATTTGAAAGTTTTTTTTTTTTCTTAGATTTAATTGTACCTGGAGGTAAGGGGAGGGGGGTTGGGGGTACACTTAAAATATACAAAAATAAATGCAAACAGTATTTTCAAGAGAAAACTTCCACCTCAGATTTTGAGGCTGTTCCAAAGCCATGTTGAGCAGAACCGCTTCGATGTACAGTATGTAAATGCTTGCATGCACGTTGACACAGGCACTGATCTTGACTTGGTGTCTCACTTTGTGGGTCCTCAGTCAGGAGACAAGAGCATTCTGGGAACTGTGAGCTCTCTCAAACAAGGCAGTCAACAGGATTCTTTTAAAAAAAATGGTCTGTCCATTCACAAATAACCATACAGAATGACCATTTTGGATGCACACGTCTTTAAACTGAAGGGGATATGGGCCAAGGACAAAAACATAACATCTGCAAATCCAATAACAAGACGCTCAAGCTCATAATTTGCCTGATTTCTGTTGTATGGAAATGATAAAAGTAACAGTAACAAATATCTTAACACAAAAATAGTGGCTTAGCTCCAGAACCTTCCAACATCTTTTCACGATACAATACATTACTCTCAATACAGGCTGACCTTACTGTATATTCTGTCCAGAATGGCTCAGCAAGCCAGTGCTGAGAACTCTGGGTAACGTAATAAAAATCCAGAAAAAACAATCACAGGAAGCTCACGATTAGCTTCTGTTACAAACAAACAAACGGAAACAAAAGCGGTATACAAATTTCTAAAAAAACAAACAAACAAAAAAACAACTCCAAGAACAGCAAAACCAAGCACAAGTAGTATGATCTATAATTAAGGCGAGTTAAAATATTGCAGAATAATTTGGCCCCTGTGTCTCAAACAGACTGCCACAACAGTCAGAGCTCCCCAACTCTTAATCGCTGCAAGGATCCAGAGAAGAGAAGGAAGGATGAACTGAAATTAGAGCGAAAAAAGTAAAAAGAAAAAAAGAAAGCCAAAGGGGAAAAGAGTGATCCTCTTTGGAGAGAATTTGATTTGATTTGGTTTAGTTTGGTCTCTTCCTCAGGAGCATGTTAAAGGGAACAGTGAGGACCTCCTTTCTCAAAAGAATTCAAATGAAAAATAAACAGAAAAAGGACTGAAGGTTGGTAATGTGATTTACTCGTTTTTATCTTTTAAGCACATAATGAAGCATGGGTGGGGATGGGAGGTGGAGGGGCACCATGATCAGAAAATATATAAAAAAAAACTGTTGTTTAATCAACAACCTGATATGACAGATGACAATGCAGTGCCCTGTGGGAAGAGTGCGTGCTCCCCTGAAAGTCCTCCTTCTGATTAAGAGCAGTCGCGCAAAGAAATAAAAGAGGAATGGGAAGTCAAGTTTCTGAGATACAAAGTGATGCCGACCATTGTTTTTTTTCTTTTCTTTTCTTTTCTTTTCTTTTTTTGACTGGGACTGAAGGTCATTTCAGGCAAAGATCCCCCATAAACTGTCCCTCCGCTCCCATTTGTTAAAAAGGCTGGGGGTTAGCGGAGTCAACTTTAAGTCCTGGGGGTCAACTTATGTGTGAGGGGCCGCCGACAGGCTGTTTCTGCGGGTCTGAACGAAGGTATCAGATCACCCATAAGGAGGACGTGTGGCTGTGTGTTTCCACTAAAGATGTCCAGAGTCCACTGTCCTCCTCTGTGAAAGTGGGGGCTGTCCATCCTGTTTTCACCTGTCTCTTCTGCCACCCCACCTTCTCATCTCTTCCCGATGTTTTAGACCCATTCCTGCATGGAGCGTTTGCAGTACAGTATGTGGCGTGGCGTACCCTTCCTCTTGAACTGCACCACTGTGTAGATCAGCACCAGCAGGCACAGTGCGAGCACGCAGGGGATGACGATGGCGATGGCCTTCACCGTGTTCGCCTCGTTGTCCAGCTCAATGACCACTTCCGATGTGCCCTCATCGGTCGGCGGCCGGGCAGGGTCGATGGGTGTCAGCTCGCAGCCCATGAAGTCCTTGAGGATGGAACGTGGGTAGCCTGGCTCCACTCTGAGGAACTGGTTGTTGAACTTCCAGTACTCCTTACCCTTGTAGAAGTAGGTGAAACCTGAGAGACAAAGAAAAGAACAAAGAAGAAGCTGTAAGTACATTGTTGAAAAGGTTTAAAGAGTAGAGAAGCAGCAAGCAGTGAGTTTCAAGTGTGTTTCAGCAGTGATGTCAAACCACTAGAAGACTTTCAGCTGTTCTTTAGAAAGTAAAATCTCAAATAAAAGTAGTAAAAAGTACAATAATGCACTGTGAAATGAAGTGCAGTACATCTTACATTCCACCGCTGACCTTAATGTTGGAGACATTTTGGTACGTTCTGGTTTTTCTGGCGTGTCTGTGTTTAAAGTCGTTCATCTGTCTGCCAAGCAGGGCAAAGTTCAGCTCACTTTGAATTCAAGGAGAGTGTTTTCTTTTTAATTAAAACTCAGATCAAACCCTTGCAGCTTGGGACAGCTGCCTCTTCTATCATCCAAAGAAAAAAGAGAAAAAAAACTGATTGAACTGAAATTGAAGTGACGATAACCTGTCAGCGCAGCACAAGAAGTGCCCCTCAAACAATAGCGTGTGTGCTGCTCTGCTTTTGAGCCATAGTTTCCGTTCAGGCTTGATTGTTTGGCTGAGATGTCCCTGACTGTCCCTCAGGACTAATTATATCTGGTCATAAAAGAGAAAACACACCCAACCAGCAACCAAACCCCACAGCTAATATCGCACAGCACCACAACAAATATCACCAAGAAGCATGCTGCTGTGGAGCTTTTCAAATCACAAGAGTGGCATTTTTTTCCCTTTTGTTTGTGGAAGCAATTGTCCTGATGTCACACAAAATTCAGTCAGTGTTTATTTTTTGATGATTTTTTGTTATTTCACTTGGGCCTCTCTGTGTTTGTGTCAAGAGCACTGAAAATGATGACAGAAGCTAAAAAAACAACAACAACACAGATTCCACCGATTCCAGCAAACATTTCGACGATGAATAAATTGTAACGTAACAATGTCAAAAAAATGCTGAAATGACATTTGGGAGTTTTAATATAACTTTTTTTTTTTCCTGTGCCATGATAACTTATTGTGAAAATACTGTGTCTATTTGGGTTGACACTAAACTTCGCTGCCTCCTGTGAGTCACTGTCTGAAATGCTTGTTGGGAAAATATATGCCGTGTTAAACTGAGAATGACAGCCTGGCTGAATTTTTAAGCTCTCCTCTTCCTCGCTGGCCCCCTTTACGCTTTGTTTCTCGTGATTTATTATTCATGCACACTTCTTCTCAGGGAAACGCTCTAAATTCCCAGTCAGATGGCGAGATGGCTATTGTAGAAGACAGGGCGTCTTAAATCACTTGTTAGGTGAAGATGTTTCCGAGGAGGTAGAAGCACAGGACAAAGCTTTTTAAGATTCTTGGAAGTCCCTTGCATGTCTTCTCGTGTGCGTTTGTGAGACAGAAACTGATTAAGATTTTATATGTAACTGTAAAAACATTTAACTATATATTTTTTTTTATCTGTAAAAAACATCAAGTGTTTTTAGCAAAAGTCCAAAGTCATGGGATGGCAGCAAACACAATTAAAATCTCTGTAATAATTCATAATTTTTGCTGGTTATCTTATAGCCAGCAGACTGACATCTGACAGCTAATTTATGAGCAGGAGGAAATCACAGAGATCGTTTTGGCAACAGTACTTCCTGGAGCAGGAGCGATTAAGCCAGGAAGCGATTAGCTTAGCCAAATAATTAGCTTAGCATAAAGACTGGAAGCGGGGGGGATACAGTGAGTTTGGCTCCGTCCATAGAAAGCTGATAAATTGTGTCTTTTACAAGGACAAGAGCAAGGAGCAGTGACTTCCTGGGGTCTTGTGGTCAAATAGTGATACTGTGTAAATCTCTTGTTTTCACATTTCTTCTGTTTGTACACGGTAAACAAATGTGATAGAACTTGGCTGAACTAGGCTGATTGCCTCCAGGCCGTAGCATTACACTTAACCTACAGACATAGGTGTTGTATCAATCTACTCCTCTAACTCTGGGCAAGGAAGCAAACATATGTATTTCACCAAACGTCAAACATTCCTTTAATTTCATTTCATTCCTTTAAAAAGAAATACACACAGGTCTTCCATTAAAACTAATTTAGTTTTGGACAAGACAGATGACAAGAAGTTGACATGAAGTTTGTTTTATGAAGAGACAGTGCTTGGTCCTCAAACCTGAGCGGTTACAGTCTGTTTCACATGTGGTTCTGTAGGGGATGAAACACAAGCCAATCCACACACACTGCCCTCCAATTGCTCATTTAGAGTTCAGTCAGGAATTTGTGATTAGCTGAAGAATTATAACCGCTCTTGGGGACTACTTTCTTTCCAACCTGGCAGCAGCTTCTGACACACTTTTCTCCAACATTTAACACAAAATGAAGTGTTATATAGAGACAGAAAGATCCAGATGGAGCAACAGATAGATGGGGTTGCTGAACCCAGACTTACAGTACTGTGACAAGCATGAGGAGAGGAGAGGTGAGACAGCTTGAGGTATTGTGGGTTAGAGCCAGGTCAAAATCACCCTGAGGCCTCTATTCTCACACATGCTATCATCGTCAGTAGCAGCACACTCATTTACAGCTGGTTATCTGGGTCAATGTTATGAGCGTGCCATTTGACACACTGTCTCCGCAAACAGCGAGCACCGCCAAATAAATGCAGGTCGACACAAATATGAGCGGAAATACACGGGATGCGCGCAAACATTCATCATCCCCTTGGATATTAATCCACCCTTCATGCTCCGATTGATGCCCGCTCCACCTGGTCTCACCGGCAGACACGCCCGGCTACGGATCTGGCGGCAGATTTGCCGCACAGATGGCCAGAGCGTTCAGCACCACCTGCCCTGCTTTTTCCAACCGAGACGATGCCAAGACCAGGCCCAGACCCACCTGGCATAATACATCCAATGGGAAAAGCGTTTTCCCTCTTCACACTATCAGATGGGCCAATGGGTGAGCTTTTTGAGAGTCTGAAATCCCGCCTTCACGCCCTTGGCGAGGGCCAACTGGCTTAAACCGGAATAAGCGCCCAGCGGTGGTCTTGTCCTTTTCTGCTTTCCACAATCCTGCTCCAACTGGGTCTTATGGCACTCTGAGCAGGATGGACTGATTATGGAACATTGTGCTTGAGAAACAATTCAACAGAAATGAAATAAAACAAAATAAAACAAATAAAAAGGGGATTTCTGGACAAAGTCACCTATTTCATCTTTCACCTGCTATACACAAACACTCATCAGTCTATATCCCCTGATATTGCATGTGTGGAAGCGTGCCACTCATTGAGACTGTAATAACTGGGGCAAATTTCAATCAATGCTACTCTGGTTTACCTACTGCACAATGTGTGCCAGTGACCAGCTGAAATCAATGCTGCCTGGCACATGAACTGTGCTGTTATTGCCAAGTCAGTGTATCGGGCAGGACAAATCGTACCATTGGCTTTGTCGACGAAGGCCCCCTGTGGTGAATCAGGCACACCTCTCCACACTGTGATAGGCTTGGGATAGCCAGGGTCCATGGTTCTCATGTCCTCATTGTAGCGCCAGTACCTAAACAGGAACAAATGATGAGCCGCAGGAAGACAAAGCAGGTAGTGTATGTCTATGAGTGCAGGATTAAATAGGTCGATTAATAACAGATGGTGGTTTACGCTCATATCTTGTATCTTAATACCACATGTCAGAATATCCTATCACCTCCTTGCTTTGACCACTCTAAATTGTCAGACTATGAGTTACCAGACATGTCAGACAGCACTCATCATCAGAACACCACATAGGGAATATCTTTTGAGAGAACAGTGTTCATCCCATTGACAGACTTCCACAGAGTTAGAGAATCTTTTCCAGGCAAAACTGAAGCTCTTGTGGATACTCATGGTCACTCAACACTTCATTTAAGATGCAGGTGCAAGTTGAGTTTTCCTTTAATTTGTCACAGATATTTTTTTTAGATGACTAAATTTGAAACAGCACGACTTCTTTGGTCAAGCTAAAAAGGATTTCTCCGCATGGAGTCAAAGGTTCTTGCGGCTGCGAAATGTCTAAACTACAACAAAGTTTTTCTTAAAAGGTTTCGATGGATGAAGGTTCATTATTGTTCGTGGAAACAAATGTTGTAGCCACCTGTCCCCTTTGAAGAAATAGGTCTTGGCCACATCCTCCCACCACACAGCGGTCTCGATGCTCTGGGCTGGCATGCCGTGGCCGAACTGGGCAATGTCCTTGGGGTATCCAGTCTGCAACACTGTGTCCTTAAACACCCAGAACTGTTTCCCTGTACATGAAAAAGAGGGAAAAATAAATTAGAGGGACAAGGACAAGTAACAACTGGGGTTACCCTCCATGAGCAACATGCGAGGAGGGCAGATTTACAAAGACAGTTACAAGCCTTGTAACAAATGACAGGCAATAACCTGTTACCTCGTGTTACTGTATTTGATGTTGATGTTTCCCTAATTTAAAATAGGACACGGACACGGTGACAAGTTCTTCTGCCCTTGCTTAAAGGTAATCTTGGAACTTAACATTGCTGGCAAACTGAGCCTGTAACTACTGAGATAAAAAGAAATGACTCTTGTAGGAAAATCGGTGGCTGAACAGTCACATTAAAACAGTTTTTCCATAGCTCCAAGGATCCAAGCAAGTACCAGAACATTAGGACAGACTTAAGAAAAATTACGAAACATTTGGATCACAATAGATTTTGTGAGTTTTTCCCTCTTCTCCTTTCTCTTTAAAAACACCTCCTTCCTGTGGCGTAATTAGGTTAAACAGCACGTTTCTGACACAGTGTGACCCCAGGAAGTGCTTTCCTTCGTCACTGGTGGAGGTGGAGGGTGTACCAGAAGGAAGTGGGCGTTGGGTGGGTGGAAGGGTAGTGCGTTTCAAGAGAGAGCAAAGAAAGGTGGAATGACGAAAGTAAAAGGGAAAAAGGATGTCAAATATTTCAGCTTATCATCTTTTCCTGACTCTTATCACACACGCAGTTTTTATCTTATCGAGTTTTGATTTGATTAATCATTGGGATGGGGCCTAAGGCTGTCATGGTTCAACATTCCATGCAGGGGAAACAATATTCATTATTCAACACCTGTACAGCAGAAATACTTTTCTAATGCAGCCTAAATATTCGCAGGACTGACAAAAATAAACGTGTCTCTGAGCAGAGAAAACATGAAAAGGCTGACCAAGAAGGTAAAACAAAGGGGGTGTGTGACTTTTACAGATGGAGGAAACTAGCAGAGGATAAATATACAATATGCTACAGCTTTTTTTTCTCTTTTTTTTTAATGAATCCGGTTTAATGTTACATTTTCATGTGTTTTATGTGTTGGACTCTTTCCTGGACCATGATGAATTGTTGCAAGGTCAGCTTTATGATGACCTGCAGCCTTTTCTTTTAACAAATACAGGAAGTGGGTGTGAAATAAAGCAGACATGATTCCAGCAACATTTGCACTCCTTCTCTCGCTTCTTAAAGGACTCACAGTTGACATTTAACCCTAAAGAAGTATTTACACTATGCAGTTGAAGGAGGGAGATTTATTAGATGGAAAAGGGGAAGGAACAGTAGGACAAAGTGTTGGCTGAACGTAAGTGGGAATGTAGTGGCCTCTTTTTGGAAAGGAAATTCCTGTCATTTCACCTCTTTCTCTTACAGTGCTCCTCTCATTCTGGGTCACACTTCCTCTGGCCCTGACACACACACACACACACACACACACACACACACACACACACACACACAAACACACCACACCTTGAGATTAATAGAGTCTCCCCACCCCAAAAAGAACGAGTTCAACTTGATTCATGCAAAAAACACACACACACACATATATATATATACCCCGTCTCTCTATCCTACACAAAACGTGACTTCTTTTTTTTTCAAACTCAACTTGCATAGCCCTCCACATAAAAGTCTGGCTTCATCTTCAGAGCTATGAGGGCTGCTTTGATGTAGTGGCGAGCTCCGGCATCTGCTGCAGTGTAACGACTAATCCCCTGCTTGCCATCAACAGTGTATGAAGAGTATTATATACGATGAAGATTTGCTCCAAAAGGAGACCCCTCCTCCTTACACAAGGCACACACAAAACATACTGTACAACCAAATGAAGCCCATGTGTGTGTCCTGAAATTATTAGTTCCCAATGTTGCCCCTGAGGTAAAAAATGCTTAACTTTTCCATGATTTTGTATATTTTTGTTCCCGGTTTGTAAATGTTGTAAATGTTTAACACCAAACAGCTGGGCTGAGAAACTTCAAATGTAATGATGAATGTGTGTAGTATACACATGTAAAGTCACTGAATTATACGGTTCCTCAACATACTCTGACCTTTACCACACAGTTTATGAAATTTCAGGCCTGTCAAGCTTTGAATTTCTTGACACGCTAAAAAACGGTGCTCATGGGGCTTTTTGCCTTTACACAACCACAAAGAAAAGTGTGTGTAGGGAATGAACCGAACAGTTTGTCTGTCTAAAGAAAAGCAGCAAACGTTAGCTTATCCTGCTAACTTCGTTTGTACCCACAATAGTAACCTAGTTTAGACACAGATCTTATCATTAGCTCACTACTTCGTTATTATACATTACAGTATGTAACCTGTAAAAAGTAAAACTGGTTCAGAGAGGAACATCCTGAACAAATGCTAGAATATCACGTTTACATTAGCGCTAGCGTTAGTTCGCCAAACTTTTTCTAACTGTAAGCCTAGAAAACATCCAAGGGTTAGTTTAGAAAGAATAACATATATTTGGCTAGCTTTATTCTACAATACAACATAAACAATGATACTATATATTACACTTGAATCATGAGCTAATGAGGATGCCGACTTTCTGCCTGGGACATGTAGCTTTAGCCTCAGTCTTTTAGCATGAATGTTATGAATGTTTCGCTGTCACATTTTAGACTTCTTTTCCAGGGGAGTTGTTTTAGACAAACCAGCTGGAAACATTAATAAAGCTTTAGTATTTTGCGCGGTAAATCTGCCACCGTCATTTTAATGGCCAAAATGAAATGCTTGACAGCGTACCAACAGTAACTAAGAGGGGCGGAAGATATGAGCCAGATATTTTACAATGGAAAAATAAACTTGTCACTGTAGGATAGTTAAAAATTGTTCAATTTTGTGTGTGTGTGTGTGTGTGTTTTTTTTTAATTATGGAATGTGACACTACTTCAAACGATCCTCATAATGTACACTGATGTCGGCAATAAGCTAACACTGGCAGACATATTGACCCGGCAGATTTATCAGTCTAGCTGTAATATCACAATAACACACTCTCAGACATGTCTGCATGAGGTAAATGAAGCAAGCAGCTCTTTCTGTCCTCTGCCACAAAAAGCACCAATCAAGCTCTGATTGCATCCCGCCTCCTGCGAGGAAAATGCATATTGACATATAGATTTTGCGGCACGCGTAGGGGTGCCTCGGTGTAAACCTGCTACTGCCAATATTTCATTTAATGAATTTAATTTGAATTCATAATGCAACCTCTTGTGATTTAGGCTAATCAGACGGTTATAGTTTTTACACATACATCATTTAAGTGTAATTCTTGAAAATCTGTCAGCATGCTGTCATCAGGCTCAGAATGGTGACTCTGTAGACACGCTGAGTCTGATTAGCAAAGCTGACAATAGGCTTGATTCTACTGTTGCATGTAATTTTTACACGATGAGCGTCCCACATATTCTTGCATATCCAGTGTCTGAGAAGAATGAAAACAGGGAAACACTGACTCAAAATTGGCACAAAGTTGGACTGCAGGAATGAAAAACACATGCTGAATATATCTCTAATGTATACCAGTGATGTCTGCTTGCTGACCTGCTCTGTGATGCCATTACAACACTAAGCTAATCAGTGTCTCAGCCATGACTTGTGCAAACTAGACTCTAAAGCCTCCATCTGTGCTTTTATTTTAGGAGAATTCATCAGACAAGGCACTATTAGAGAATATTCAAAACGGCTGCTTAGACAAGGACCTAGAGTGCTGCATTTTGTTTTCTGGCCGACTTTCTTCTTAATTTATTATTCCAAATGGGGACAGACAGTATAAGGCCTTCTGGGAAATCAGCTGTGCATGCTAAAATGAAAAATGACACTCTGTTCGTATAAATTTTCTAAATCTGTGTGCAATCCCGTTGCTACCCGGCCCGAAAAGAAAAGCAGGGTGGAGTGTATACCTTCAAAATCAAAACTTCCAGAGCTTGTGACGCTCACGGGACCAGCAGTCCGCATTTCCAGGAATTGTTTGGTGTTGAAAATAGAAATGGGTTTGAGTGAAGATTTGTAGTTTTTATCTCAGCAGACTTTGACTGCTTACCTACGTCTCCTCTCATCAACACCCTCTCCCTCTCTGTTGGCCTCTCTCTCTCTCTGGAGTGTATGCAAATAGGAGTTTACAGGACTGCTTTGTTTGCTTGCTGTTTCTTTTGAGTGGCTTGTGGGCTTTAGGCATAATTAGCTTTAAATCTCTGTGTTTTAGGGATAGCTCAATCTAGATTTGAATATGTAGACAAATTTCTTCAGAAAGGTAAAAAAAAAAGAGGAGATGATCAAACACTGACAGCGAGTACTAATGCGCTTTGTTACATGCAGTGACAGTGATTCCCCAAGAGCTCTGTGTTCAAATAAAGAATATTACGACCAGCATCACAAAACATAACATGGGAATTATTAAAAGTCATAACTGCTGGATTTAAGGCGGATTTTACAACCAAGTGAGAAAAACATTTCCTTAATCTTCCACAGATTTACACTGAACTCGCAACCACAGATAAGATCAAGGCAGTTCTTTGAGTGAGCATGATAACATACAGCGGTTTAAAGATAAAAAGCCTGTGTTTGTTTCCAAGTAAGGGCACATACAGAAAACACATGCTGAATACTAAAAAGACATGTGCATATGGTTTATACAAAAACACATGACAGACACAAATACAGAACATATCTGTGAAATTCTTGCGGATGAATAATACCCAGGAGAGATGACATGTGAAGCAAATGTAAACCAGGATGGTATCACAGCAGCGCTGTGAGCTTACCTTTGAAGAAGACAAACTTGCCCTCGCTGTTCTCGTAGACTGCATCTATCTTGGGTGGCAGGCCCCTCCAGAAAACACTAATGAGCATGGGGTATCCTGGCATTACGGAGTTATCTCTCACACGCCAGAACCAGTGGTCCTGAAAGAGAGACATTAAAAAGGACAGTGTTAGGAGGCAGAGGTCAAACATGACTGAAGGGGGCACTTGTCAGCCTGTAAAAAACATCTTCTGTGGCTCTAGACAACCTGATTTTGAAATAAATAGAAATCCAGCATTAAAACTATGCGTGTGGGGTTTCTCAGAGGCAGCTTTTAAGAGGCCGGGTCAACAAATTAAAAATGCTGCTAAGATTTATGGGGAATGTAGGTAATTAAAGTGTGAATATCTTGGCCTCTGTTGTTTAGGTTTTGCTTATTGTTGTTTTACTGTGTCTCTTAGAAGTCCCCAACTTTCTAAAAGGGCAATCCTAAACCACGGGAGCAGCCCTTACTCCAGGCGTACATGGTTTGTCAAATGTATGTCTGGGTAGAGAGCTATTTAATTTGCATCCTCAGGGCAGGATTTATACAAGATTAATTGGTAGTTTTGGAAAATGCATCTCTCGTTAACTTCCCCAACCCCAATTAAGAGCTTGACATTGTCATTTACCTAAGCTTTTGTGTTTCAGACAATCACAAACGGGCCAAGTATAAGGCGTATGTGTGTGTGTGTGGGTTAAGATGTGTAAAGTCTGTGTGATCCATCTTTATGTGGAAAATCAGTGAATGACTAAGTAGGAAAACAGGCATTAGTTAACGTTTAAGTTCCCTCTAAAGTTCCAACAACAAACTGCCCATAACCAGGAAAACAGATATAATAATGAATTCTGCATATTGTAACACAATCAGTGGTAGCAGCATCTGATAGCTGTGAATTCAAGCCAGCTCCTTGCTTTCCCACAATTATAAACAAAGCCTGCTGGCAATGATTAACTCAGGCTGCTGCTCTGATAGCCCCAGTGCCTTTAAGATCCGCATATACTTTCTAAGATTGCCTGAAAAGTCCATGAATCCGACGCTCCGCACGCACAACTTGAAGAACATACTGGGAAATCCATCAAGTAACATGGGCAAAGTGATAGCCAAGGGCTTTATGAGAAGCCAACAGTCTCTGATTTCCTCTGGAACGTGAGCGCAGGCAAGTGGAAGGTGTGTCTTTTTGATGTTGGATGAAACTCGATGATAAAGAGGGCCGGGGGGAGACCCAGCTGTGAAAGCCATTAGGGCTCAGTGAGATGTCCCACCCTTTGGCAATGAATGGCCAATTGCCCCTCCTGAACGTGTTGAGCGCTGAGGCCAAAAATCCTGACCTCATATAGCGAGGGACGCAGAGACAGAGAGCGGAGGGACAACACATCATCACACCCTGCTTCATTCACAGTGAAAGCTAAATAAACAGCCCATTTATCAAACACTCTCTCTGCTGCTCTCCTTCTCCCTCTGTCTAATCCAATTGTTTCTCTGGGACTCTCCTCTCTCCCTGGACTCTTCCTCCTCTTTCTTTTCATTTCCCCTTTGTCTCTCATTCCAATTCCTCCTCTCTTCCTCTCCCTCCCTCGCTCTATACCTACTGCCCTCCATAGATTTCAATTGTTCAGCATTTTATTCTGTATGCAGCCCGGCCCAGTAATTGAAAACAGATCAAACTGTGAAATCCAAACCATTTGAATCCTTTTGACTTTATAAAAGAGAAAATGTTCTTTCTCCCGCCCTGCTGTCCCACTCCCACTCTGAAAATAAAGCTCAGGCGAGCAGACTTCACTTGTGGAACATTTTAGCCTGTACTTTGCAATTATAGGAACGTCTAAAATAATTACAACAAGTTTAGTCGTAACAGAAGTTGGAAATATTCAAACTCAAATTGTTCATGTTCTCTGTGAGAGAAAGGGCAGTGCAGGGTTTGTCACGCATACTGTCTCATGGCGAGTGAAAATGCATGCAGAGCAGTCTAAATTACTATACACTCTGTATAGGAATATAAATTCAGGACTGCTCGATGGTATTAACAAACTGTCTCTACCGATGAGGTTTTGTCAGCATTGAGGAAAGTTTGTGAAGTGGAACGTAAACTGCAGACACTGCCCTGAGAGTTAAGACTGTACAACACAACTGCAAAACGTTTCTGGACTGCTGAGTTGACAAAGAACAAACAAATAATGGTAATAGCCTCCCATTTAATTTAAATGAACAGATCAAATAATGGGATGAGATTACTTTGTGCTCTACTGTAAGATTAGTGTGACCGATAACTGGCAAAACTCATTATGCAGCAAACAAAGGTCATGGAAAGTTTACTAAATGTGCCTAACCCCTGGGTCAGAGTCTCTTTTTGAAGGGACTACTACCATTTCTTGTTAAAAAAGAACAAGAACAACTACAAAGAGACAAAAGCAACTACAAAAAGACAAAAACAACTACAAAGAGACAAAAACAACTACAAAGAGAAAAAAACAACTACAAAGAGACAAAAACAACTACAAAGAGAAAAAAAAAACTACAGAGAGAACGGATAAAAATACAAAAACACATTGAATGTTTTCATAGTTGTTGTTTCATGTTGTCTCTTAAACCAAGATATTATTTATAGATTATTATCTGTGCTTACATGGACCTCCACAGTTACATGCTGAACAAAGGATGGATGATTTTAGTGTTGTCTCCTTGTCTTCTATTTGATTTAGTAAAGTAAAAGGACAATTTATAATTGTATTGTAAGAGATATTTATATTTATATATGTAGTATTATAGACATTTTGTTTATCAGACATTTATGTAGTCAGGTTTGACGTTAAGTATGAGGTTAAACCTAAAACCTCATCATCGCCTAATCCAGGTCAGCAGTCAATGAGCATCTGCTTCTGCCATGTGTGTTTGTGTGTCAGTGAAGAGGTGAGAATATGACAGACATTGGTGTTAGGATGACAGTGTTGCTGACCTCTCACTTGGGTAATGTGACGCACACAATCGCTTGGCTTCACTGAGCGCAGAATGCTGGTGTAAATAATTTAGAGGAATGAGGATTAGAGTTGAAGCCTGAGATCCGCATATTCCTCATGATCACCTGTCAAAGATGACTTTAACGGAAGGAAATAACTGCAGACGAACGTTTTTTTGTGGCAAGATTTGTGTTTTCTCATGTGCTGAAAGCTACCTCAGAGGCCGGAACACAACGTCTCCAAACCACATTATCATAGCTGCAACCATTGTAAATAATGAAGTATGACCTTGAAATGCAGTCACTATAGCAATAAGTGCTGGTTTCAACTTTTCAACCTGCAGCTGTTACTTTTCATTACTGTTCTTTCTAATACGGCAGCTTCACAGTTTGTGTGTGATGAAATATTCTAATCCAATAAATGTCAGCAAAGCAGAGTGAAATATGCAGCTGGTTAAATCAGACATGTAAGCGTGCAGAGGGGTGTTCAACAGGTGAAACAAAGTGTAGATGAAGATTCTACTAACTACGAACTATACCTTCTATTCATAGAAAACTAAACAAAAAAAGCATATATACAAATTAATTTAATATTTAACAAGTTTTTGGATTAATTATTTCCGATTTAGTGGTTCAAAACAGACTTAGTGGCAGAGTCATATATATTCCTGGGAGGTAATAATCGTAAAGCCACAACAACAAGAACATTCATGTCCAATAAAGATTCAGAGAAGTGTAGAAAAGAGCAGTGTATGTTGTAAGTATCCTCTCTGGGCTCTTCTAAAAGAAAAGTCTTTTTTTTCTCTTCTAAATCATCTCCTCTCCTCAGTCCTCTGAGTAGACATTCTGCTGCTATTGCAGGAGTATCCATCTCTTCCCTCCCAGTAAAGCAAAGGAGAAAGATACTGAGAAGAGTGGACAGCTCACTGCCCACTTGGTCACTGTGTTCTCATTAATGGATGTCGGAATCAAAGCATGTCTCCAACATCAGCGGCCAAGTGGCCAATCCTGAACAGCAAGGCAACCTCCGGCGTCCCAGAATCCCCTGCTCTAAATCTGTCCACATCAAGGAAGGAAGGTCTTTCAGTGAAGCGGAGGAGGAGAATGGCAGTTTCCTTTATGGTAGACTGTCTCAGGATGAGAGTTGGGTGATAGACTGATGAGGGAAGTGTATTTTTTCTCTATTGTACCGGACTGTAGGCAGGGCAAGAGCCTCTACAAACTTTTGAGCAAGCAAAACCTGCAGGCCGTATCAAATGAGAGCAGAGGTGAGCTCAATAAAATTACCCTGAAGCATTCAAACAATGATCCCATGAATGAATACAACAATCCCTTAACCACTGCTTTCTAAAATGTGTATTCTTTTATGCTTTCATATAAAGAATGGACCTTTAAATGTCTTTAACTGGCTGTAAAGCCTATGGAAGTCAATGGAAAAAAAAGGAACACAAGAGTTTAAGTCCCAGTGGCTGACTTCTCATCTTGTAAAATGTGTCCTTGCGTTGATTTTCAAAATTATTGCTCCGTTAAGACAATATTAAGGCTTATGTTTTAGGGAATGTTTAGCCTAAAGCTCTGTTTGGATTTTCTGGCTCTGCAAACTGACAAGAGGGCAGCGAGCCATAAACTCAAAATCCAGACTTCTTAACGTCTGTTGGGTGATGTCTGAAACTAGATGTCCATGTTTTACTATGCTCTGAGCCTGATGGGAAACGAGTGAACTCTTCCCGTCTGGTCATTGTCTGACAGTATAAGTGATGAGGTCACAGTCCATGGTACGTTTTTGTTGAAGCAGAAAGAGAAAACTGGTTGCATTAATGTTTTGGTCTGTACGCGCACATGCATATACATCCGTAGGGATACCATATGGTTTGGGAGTTCATAGGAAGTTGAATCCAAAGTGCCTGCAATCATAAAAGTGGTAGCTGTGTAATTTTTGTGAGGCATTTACTGGTGACACTGGATCTACACGGCCATACACAGTCATACGCAGTGAACCTTAACAGACCTCCTGTCACCCCACTGAGAGAAAAATGATCGACCGTAAAACTACCACCTTAACAAGCATGACTCCTAACCTGCCTTTGTAGATTAACGTGCCTCGAATAAATCAGGCACTTTGGGCACACTGTTGGGAACAGTATGGAGCTTAACACTTAAAAAACAATATGTTTTTAACTTACTACACCTACTGTACATCTGCTATAGAAATCGTAGATCCTGTCTGGTGTTTTCATTCGTCTTCTTGATATAATCGTTTCATTTGTCATTCAGGCTTGCTAACTCAACTTCAATCCAAGATTTGGAAGGTCTAACGACCCCAGCATTAACCTTTTGCCTCCTTTATTGCTAAATGCAACATTATCACTGAAATTAAAGCATCACAAAGATTATTACTCAGTCCGTAAAAGAAACTAGTAAAATGTCTTCGGTTGATCGTAAAGCTGGTTTCTCAGGTTTGAAACTGTAACCCTGATGATGTCAGCAGGGTCACATCGGCTTGGCCTTTAAACTTAAAAGTTTTAACACAAAGCCAGCGTTACAAATTGAAGGTATCTGGGTTGAGAGAAGTCAAGATTTAAGAGGCAGGGGGGGTCTCATCAATGGAATTCTGGAAAGTTTAGGATCCAGCCTACTCTGTGCACAGGTTTTGACCATTCCCCCAAGCTTACACAAGTGCAATACTTTATTTGTAATTTGTTACACTGCTTTTTAATCGTACTAACTGACTGATAATAACAAAGTCCTGCGATGAGATGTCACAAACAGTTTAGAAAAAAAGGCTCTAATAGTCTAGCACAGGAAAAATTCCTAATATGCTATACATTGCAAACATCAGTGTTGATAGAAAAGTAAAATGCTTGATTTACATGTAAATGGTTGTGAAGGCAATCTACATGTGTAGACTGCAATATGCTTTCAAAGACAGGAAATAAGCGAGCAGAAATAATGTAAAGCTTTGACAGATATCATATTTAGTGATGTGGCATGATTCTGAACTCTTCTGTAGTCATACAGTGAACCAGACAATGATATTCTTTCCTTTGTTTTATTTTCTCTTTTCGAGACCAACAGGTTCTACCAGAGCTCTGAATTGTGCTAAAGAGCTGACAATGTGGATCTAAATCTTTCAGTTCCTGTATTGCAAAAGCCAAACACAGGTCATAATTTTTGTGAGAAAGAGTAAACAAAAGCACATTATGAATCATTTTCAGTCAAAGAATATTATGTTCCAAGATAATAAATGCAGCTTTTGCTTTAGAGAAAACTTGAGTGCTCCCAGTGCATTTCAGCAGATAAACTCCCCTCTCTAAAGCCCACTACTCTACATTGCTGGACCACCTGTAGACCTCGGGGGCTGCGAGACTGCTGAGATCTCTGCTATAATGACTTGGCATCGACGTGACTCGGCTCTTCCAAAACAATTAAGTGGGGATGGTGAGTAAAGCCAAGCCGAGCAGGCCAAGTGGACCTACAGCATGAAGTAACCAAGTGGACAATCAATCGAGAAGAGGAACAAGAAATCACCCTTATAAACGAGTAACAAGAGACAGAAATTCTAATCAAACTGAAACAAGAAGGAAGCACAAGCTGTAAATCATTTCTATTCTGTTAACCGTCTAATGCGTAGACCTTGACATGCTCTACAGGGAATCTATCAAACTCTGGAGTAAGACAAACATCTGTAATTATGATTCCAGATCAGCCGTTTTACAGTTGGGCAGCTTCGTCCACCAGGAGAAAAGAAAGCATTAACATGATACCTCAAGTCTTCCACACAGAAAACTGGCACAACACTCACTGAGAATCAAGAAATATTAAGACCACCTGCTCCTCCCGTGAAACACACTTAGAGAGCGGATCCAAGCCAAACCTGTGATCCCTTATTGATTTCCCTTCACTAAATACATTGGATTCACAGGCTGAGACGTGGATCATGCAAAGGAGTGAGCAAATCGTCATGAGTCATAATGTTACTGGTGGTCCTAATGATGTGAACACGGTGGATTTACAGCTACACTTACATGCGTTCTGTAACAAATCACTTTTTTCTGTCAGTCTTTCCGTTCCACTTCTCTATATGTTTGGAAAAATACACGCTGCTACTACTTCTGAAGGCCAACAGAGAGAAACATTCATCACAGCCTTCAAAATTATGTTCTTCACATCAATGCTGATGACTATTTAAGCCAGGCAATTACAGGTAATTCTACTCAATTAACTTCACTGTTTTAATTTATGTTTTCACATGATACACAATTCGAAAATCTGTCTTAAAATGTGGATTACAGACATGTCTGGTTTAATCTTGTGTGTTTCTTTTGAGTTGAATTTGAATGTAACGTCCACACTACATCATATCCTGCATACAGCCATACCTTACTTTACTTTTGCTTAGGGGTTAATTATATAGACTTCTTTTATAGCATTAATTGGAAAGCTGGCTATAATACGTGGAGAGTTAAAACAAAGCAGGGGGAGCCATGCAGTTTATGCTGAACGGCATCTTGTAAGGGTGGCCCCTGTGGAGCGGCCTACAAAGGAGTGCTTAGAGACTCTTTTGGCACACAGGACTAAGAAGTGTGGCAGTTTCTACTATAAAGCTGAAGTTGTTCTCTACAAACTCTGACTTTATTTTCTTTAACTATAAGAAACAATAACAATAATAGCCATTATAGTTTGATTAAATCCAGCAACCCTGGCAGCCTTATGCTTAAAGCACATAATAGAACCAGCCGTGGCGTTATAGCGTTCTCTCTCTGTCCACATTTCCTGTCACATCTCTACAGTGTCAACTATCAAACATAAGTGAGTGCGAGTAGGACAACACAAAGCACTTAAATTACATTTGGGTTTTGCAATACGTGGACAGCCGAATACATTTTAGGTCTTGCTTTTACTATAAGATAATCTGTCAGATTGGATGCGGTACAGCAGGAGAAAGGCTCATTTCTTCTGCACTGGCACGGCACCAAAACAAAGAGATACATATCTTATACACAAACCCGTACAAATAAACCTTCCACAGAGAGTGTTATCTGGTGCTTTTCTGTCTTTGAAGGGAGCCTTGGAAACATTATTTGATTTGAGTCTATAAAAACAGGTTAGAGGTAAACAACATCAAAATGACATTTGATTGGTTATGGCAAATAAAGCTAGAGGGACTGGCATGCTCACACTACAGAAATTATTTTTTAAAAAGCAGTGCCAAAGTCAATTTGTAGCACTTCAATTCGATTTCAAACCCACAGATACAATAGATGTGTTTCAGAGCCCAGCTGGCCTTGTATCCTTCACATCCTAAACTCATAAAGAGGTTGTCTGATTGCTGAACATCCTTTTTGTCTCCACAGTAGCTCTGAGCTCTGCAGAAATCCCATGATCCTCATCACTCCATCAGACCAGGCTCTTGCCCTCAGAGTAATGGCGGGTGATAGGAGCTACTGGGGGTCGTATCTGTACTATTGTAACAAGCTAATATTATATCCACAAAAAAACCCACAAGAGAGCGGGTGAGCTTTGAGTCTAATTTTGGTTAAACACCTTTCCAGTTCATATGTTGAACTTTAAAGCTCACTCTCGGAGACGGGGTAGCAGAGAGGACAGAAAGGGTTTTTCCCCCGGCTCCACAAGCCTCTTATTTAACCACTGAATACTATCTATTTATATCACCAGAAAAATACAGTCACACTCACAGAACGTATCAGAGGCACTCTTTCTCCTTTCTGCAGAGAACACAGGACAGCTTTGTGCTGTCCCAAGGTTTTTCTCTATTCCTGACTGCATGTTGCCAAGGTCTTGTGCTCACAGGCTTAGACCAAGGATAAAGATGCATTAAGGGACATGTGTATGTTTTTTTTTTTTTCTCTTTTCCAGTGGAATGAGAACCAGGCTGAGTTTGCTGGAAGAAGGGAAAACTGTGCAGCACTGTGCGTTGCATGGCGTTTCTTCTGAATATAATATCCAATTTGTCCAAATTCCTGTTGGCCCGGAGTAACCTGGAAAGACTTCCTTTTAGACATAATAGCTCCTTTAATTAGGCAATAAAATACACAGGCGCTGGTTTTAAGATAATTGAGCAGAGTCCACCATATTTCTACACACTATAACCTAATTATCAATTTCCTCTCTTAACAATTCTAGCCAACTTTTCTACCAACGTTTAGAAAACTCAACCAAAGAAGTCTAAGTGAGCAATTTCAACATTACGCACATATGGAACATTAAGCAGATTAAAAGAAAAGCTCCCAACCTCTGTATATTTAGGTAATCCTTTAACAAGCTTTCTCTCGCTTTCCTTTTTCAAACCTCCAGGCCATTTCCATTGGTCTGAATCAAGCGATCAAGGGAGTTGTTCTTTTGTTGCATGTATCAATAGATTAAATTATACACTGTTACAGACTTACAGGCATATATTGTCGGTTTGGAAACTATCCTTCCATCAAAGTCTCAAGTTTGTTTGGCCTACAAAGACTGACTGCTGCGTTTCTCACACTGCTAAGAGATCCAAGTTTTGGGTAAAACAGCTCCAGGGTTCAAAATGACTCTTCAAAACAAACAAAGTGTAAAAATGCCCTGGGTTTGTTTTAATATCACAGACTCTTCACTTACCTTGAAGACAAACATCTCTCTCCTCAGTATGGCGAGGGTGTTGAAGCCTCCATCACAGATGTTTGGTTTAGCATTGGGGTGGGATGGTCTATCTCCTGGGGGCAGCCTCGGAGGTCGAGTCTGCCTGTCTGGTTTGCGGGGGTCTGAGGGAGGATGGGAGCGGGGAGGGGGCGCCGTCGGCAAAGGTTTGGTAGGCTGGGGAATCCTTTCAGGAGGCCCTGGAGGAAGTCAGAGGAAAATATCTCAGTGTGCTGTGATACATATATCAGCAGTAACCACATTTTCTGACTACATTTCTGGAGGCTCTGGTGTTATCTGGACCACACCTTGCCATCCCTTGTCATACTTGACAACATCCTATGAAATTTTGAACAAATAACTACAAACTCATTGCAATAAATGCACATAAATGCATGAGGGAAATATTACATGTGCATATATTAATATTAAGTGTTATTCACAAACAGCCGATTAGCTTACCACAAAGACTGCAAAAACACAGAAATGGGCTACTGGCATCTGTAAAGATCACTAATAAACATGACACTGACATCAGAGTAATGAGAATTAAGGAAGTCACTGCTGCTAGCCAAGAAATAGTCTAACTCCCTTGTTATTTTTTCACTTTGTTTTTTGTACAGATTAAACGAACGAGGTGAATTGTGTTCACTTGTGAACTTTAGAGGTGCTGGAAGAATGTTGTTACCTAAAGACAGAGCCAGGGTATCTGTTTACCCATTGCCAGTCTTTACGCAATAGAGTGGTATCGATCTTATCTCTCGGCAAACTGAATAGCGTAATTGCCAGCATGTCTAACTACTCAGAAGTATGTCTAGCAAAGGAGAAAACCAATTTAGATTCCAAAAAAATTTGTGAGCGGGAAAACTGGTTTACACAGGCAAGACTTTAAGAGATATTTAAGGATGTAAAAATAAATTGCATGTGAATCACTTTATTTATTAATGCACCAGTTACAGTTAGCCACCTGAGCTTACACAGGGGCTAAATCTGGAAGCCAAGTTCAACTTTTTCACCTGTAACTGGAACCAAAATGGCAAAGGAAGAGATAAGAAGTGAAGAGGAAATCGTGCAAGAAAAAAAAACACATAAGAGACACAGAGGAGATAGAAAAACAAGATGTGAAAATCAGTGGCTAGAGTTGACCGCTGCCAAGTTTAAAGATTCGGCTCACCAAAGCATAATATGATATGTTTAGATGAATAAAACAGAAAATAAAATAAAATAAAAAAACATAAGGGGAAAAACATGTATATACAGTAGAGATAAAAAAATGAAATTCCCTCACAGAAGGAGGCCCAGACATGCCTCTGTGTCATTTTCAAATTCATGATTTGCATGAGTTACAGAGAGAGAGAGAGACGTACAGTGGAGAGGGGTAGAGGGACGGCAAGAGAGTGGGTTGTGTGTATGAATAATTGAGCACATGACGACGCATGAATAACACACTGTGTAACTGTGAAAACAAGGATGAGTTTCCATGTGTTGATTGGGGCCAACAGATGCAGGAATAGATGACTGCAATATGAAAGATGCAAATGTGACAAGCAAACCCCCCCTGCCCCCCCCCAACCACCTCTCCCCCATTCATGGAAAGCATCAGCCCGTAATGGCGCTATATATAAATAATGACATTGAAAAGCAACAGTAAACATTCACAGGAGTTATACATGAATGATTAAATGACTTGACAAATGATTTAAAAGTCAACAAATGAAGAGAGGATTAAAGAAGTGAATGAGCAACCGATCGTTTAACTGAAGGAGTCGATCTATAGTGAGCAGTAAGACAAAGAAAGATAAACCAGGACACTAGTTGACAAGCTAGCTGATCAGAGGATTAGGAGGGAACACTTCTCTGCTAGACATTTCCCAGTCTGCAGAACTGATCTGCGGTCTGCACGAGAGATCCCATTCACTTCAGCCTGAAGTAAATCCCCTGAAATACATACCAGATTAGTGCAGCCAAAGCACCGGGAAGACTCGCAGTCAGATGGACATGCAGACAAAATGAAACACTTGGTAGAGTTGAGGTATTTCAGTCTGGCTCTGTTTTAGCCACTTTGTTTCCAATGATCGTCATGTGATCCCACATGTGAGACCAATTGGCCCCCCCATGTGCCATTGTTGCCCAGCACCACAGCAGCTCATTTCACAGATTAATACACTTTAACCAAAGAACAGGGATCTAATGAGTGAACTCATCTGGTGTGGTGATTGGCTCTGGTGAAAATCTGCATACTCCTGGGCCTTAATGGAAACACTGATGGAAACCAGTAGTCTAGACTAAAAACAAAGGTGTCTGAAGAGCCTGCCTGAGTGTCCTTAAGAGAGTAATCCAGCCATTTGTATTGACCTTCTACAAGTGGGGGGCGGACTCACAAGAGAGAATCGATACAGCAGAAGCTGAGATGTCCAAACTTTTAATCCCCTGTGGATCAAGATCACTGGATCCAATTCACATAATTCAAATGCTGTGTCTTCAAACTCCTGTCCTCTAAACTATTCTCCCATAATGCAACACACAAAGCAAATGGAAGACCTGCTCACTAGAAAACAAATGATTTATGTAGGTGTTAGTAACACATCTGTATACAGTGGTCCCACGTTTATCATGGGGGATACGTTCTAAAAATAACCCGCAATAAACGAAATTCGTGAAGTAAGTTTTACAGTTATTATACATGTTTTAAGGCCGTAAAACCCCTAACCACACACTTTTATACACTTTTTTACACGCATTTTGTACAGTACTCCCTTAGTTAATCAGGACGCAGAACACAATGCGCGTTCATACTGTACAGTACGCTGTAAAAAATAACATGCAAAATTACACTAAAAAAATCCGCGAAACAGCGAGTCCGCGAAAAGTGAACCACGTTATAGCGAGGGACAACTGTATAATGTATGAAATTATTACTGTGGACTTCAGTTAGAAAATGACTTTTTACATAAACTTTTACATATTTAGGGTTAGCATAACTATGACTATGATATTTACAGTGATGTTTTTTTCTCTCTTCTTTATCTCGTACAGTAACAGTTTACTCTGCTGCATGTGTAAACAGGAAGTCGGCTGTTCTCTTCAAAGGAGTGTGAAGTCATTACGTTCGAAGCTCAGTGAGAAAATGGTGAAGGACAAAAAAAAAATCTGATGTGTTGTATTTTATATTTATAATTACATGAAAATGTTTCATTTGTTTTTAAACCCAATAAATATTCCGTGAAGTTTAGGCGGTTACTTATTCATGAGAAATGATGTGTTTGTATAAGCAGCCTGAGGAGTGAATGCTTCCAGCAGGCATTTCTTCTCTGCAACCTCAGGTGAAAAATGGAAACAGTGCAGCGCAATGCTCAAAAATGTGAATCGATCTTCCACATCAAGCTCATCCTACCCCTGTCAGACCTTTTCTTCCCACAATCCACTGTGTGATCCTGCCTGGCTCCCACTGACTGCAAATCAAAGTCCTCAATTTAACATCTTTATATTTACAGCCCTACACCGCCTCTTCATCTAACTTCCTCTGACACCTCACACATAATTCTGTCCACATCTCAACATACCTGTCTCTACCTGTATGGGAAGTCATTCATATATTTTTCTTATTTAACTCTAATTCCGCTGAAGTGTGCAGCTCCCACCTTTGTCCCCGTTTATCCTCTAGGTCTTACATCATTGTTGCCATGAGGAAGAAAAGGAGGCCAACTGCTGCTGGAAAATAAAACGAGCCTGAGAGAGGAGATGCCATCACTTGTCCTGCCCTTCAACTCCTGGTACAAGAGGGAGGAGGGAGGAGGGGCAGCGGCAGAGAGGAGTTAAACATGAGAGGGATGAGGAGAGATTTGATCGCTTGCCCAGGTCTGTTACTCCCAGAGGGATGTGCCCTGGCCATGTAAGCAGATGGCAGGTTCTTTCGTGTATGTGTGTGTGTTAGCGTAAGTGTGCAGCCATTCATGTGACAGTTTCACCCGAGTGTGACTTGTTTACAGCCTCGACAGCGGTAAGGGACAATACTGTCACAAAGTGACAAAGTTTCTTGATATAAATGTCAAACTGAGGACGAGACGGCAACATGAACATTTAAATAAATGTAAAAAATGTGTATACATGAAAAAAAACAACATGAAACTCAATGAAACAATCAATAAAAAAAACATATGTCTAGATAGAAACCTGTTCTACACTGATGTACTACTAATTCAACACTGAGAGTGTAAAAATTAAGTCTACACTGATGCTTATATAGATCTGGTACAGTCAAAATTGAATTTCACACTTCTGATACACCTGCCCCAGAGCTCCATCAGCTTAATAAGCAGATAAAGCGCCACAATCAGCACCTGTCAACTCAAAATGTGTCACTGAGGAATGTGTAGGTGCTCTGACGGTGAAGCTCTTCCCTCCTGTGAGCTTAAATTTAGGTCTTAATCTTAGATCTATGTTTAATCTGGTTATCAAACTTATGCCATGCTTTAACTGGGTTTAGAATAACACAGAAAGAAGTCTTCCATTTAAGTCAGGCTGATTAACTTCTGGCTCAGTCACACTAGCATTTAAAACAAGTCAAATGTTGTGAAAGAACTGATTTCAGCTCAGATTTGCACCACTAACTAACTAACTAACTAACTAACAGCAAACCAGCTCCACGAAGGAGTGCAAGGCTAAAAATGGAGGAAGCAATTGAATTGAATTCTGTGTTGCACCGTTGACTTTTAATGAACCTCCAACTGATCCAGAGGCAGAGTTAGAGGTGAGTCGATGGTACAAGTACATTTCTGAATAAACAATGTTAAATCACAGTCCCATTAGCAGCCAAAATAACTTGTTTCTCAGTTAGTTTGTTAGCAGGTTAGGTCGTGCAGAAAGTTATTGTGACTGTTAGCCGTTTTCTTCTGTGACAGCATTATGGCAAGTTACTAAAACATGTAAACAGAGTGAACTGATATCTACGTCTAAATAAAGCCAGGAGGCCTTACCATAAATCTTCTGGATGCCCAGCAGGTCGTCCATGGGCAGTTTAAAGTTGTCAGTGTCCATGTACTGGTAGAAAGGAGCCATGATAGCCGTGGGGTCGTTGGAGTGTTCGAGGCCCAGCGCATGCCCAAGCTCATGGACCGCTACCAGGAACAAATCGTTACCTAGAGACACGGCAGAGAAAAAGAGAGAGCAGTCTGTCATTGCTGTGCTCAACAGGAAAATGTGTTTGCAGCATTTTATATCTCTCACAAGTTGCACCTGCTCTGGTTGGCAGTGCCAATGTTGTTCCTTCAAAATAAAGCCAGGTTTTTACGTGTTTCGTACTGGCTGGTTTAAAAGAAAATAAGAAGCTATAGGCTTCTAAGTTTCAGGTTAGCTCATGGTTAGACAATGAGGTATTCATGTACGGTCCTCCCAACTATATGTATCCAAACATATATGAATGTATGAGCATAGATAATCCACTACTTATGCACGTAATGAATGGATTATGTAGCGAACAGCCACTGATGGGACATATTACACAGAAACAGGCCTGTACACACATGAATGTACACACACACTCCCCCTCGCAGAGCATAAAAAACCCTACATGCTGTAATTAGTCTCGAGCTGTGGTAAGCTGATGACTACACTGGATTGACCTTTTGACTCAGAAACCCTCTGTGGCCGACAGCCAAGCCCCAACCCAGTCCCAACTGTATTAGATTTGGATATTTGGGATTTAAAGCCGCCCCTCCGTGCCCCATTCAAGTTCCTCAACTGACGTCACTGGCAACCAAAACAACAACAGAAACCACTCCTCCTCTGCCCCCGCTCTGATCTTTTGCCAAGATGTCAAAACCGACCCATAAAGAAACTCATCATCATTGTTGAGAAACTCATGGGTGTACAATTAGGGTTAGACTGCTATGTCTTATGTATAATTTATAATAGTACACTGGGTGTCTGCAGGAAGCTATTAACCTGATTCCAAGGAGACATTGAATGCCTAAAAATACATGTCACTACTTTACTTAAGGAAAACCTTTTACACTATCATGAACAAAATTATGATAAACTCATCTTTTGGCATTAAAACACACAAATTTAAAGTAAAAAAAAAAAAAGAGGTTTGGAATTAGGCTTGTCAAATGTTTTGCACAAGATCTAAATCGTGTTTTCAAGTTTGACCCTCCGATGCTCTAACAACTGCCATCCTTTTTCAGTTTTATCCTTTTCTCTTCCTTATAAACCCGACAGGAATGAAAAAGAGCATCACTTATTCATTGCGATTCCAACTAAAGGCACTTATCTACTGCAAATCTGTCACATGAATAACGGATCAGCAGATACAGACGGTGATTCAGATCACTTCTTATCAGGTACGGTACAATGTTTAAGAATTTACGGACTAAACTACCACAGAGGAATGGCTTAATTGGAACCTTGTGAAGGATATTTGACTGTATAAATGCCAACGAGTCTTTATAGGGTTGATGTAAAGCCCTCCACTGCACAGGCGTGAAAGGACAGGCTGTATTAATATCCAGAGTTTTGCTGAAAAAGCTCTATCGTTTGGCCAAATTCTTCCAATGAAAATAGATGGCTTGTAAAAATTGGAGAAGTACAGAAAGTGAGGCCAAATTTATGCAAGCTTGTAATATTGAACAAGTGTCTGGAGATAGAGTTTATAGCAAATAAAGAGAGGCGGGGAGGAGATAAAAAGAAGAGAGAAACAGCTCAGTGATTTAGGAATCACTTGTGGAGGAATTGGGGTCACACTCCTCTGCAGCTGAAGACCATTCTCTAGGCCATTTCCTGCGATGGCGGTGGGAGCAGAGGGGTAGAAGTGCTCAATGAAGCAGTTTGAAACGCAGAAATAATGTTAAATTAATTGCTGTACAGACATCAGTGCAATCACTGCACAAAAACATGATGATTGGTGCTAAGGATTGTCAACTACAGAAGCACGCCCTGAAGAAAATGTGTGATTGATGAGTGTGCTGATGCTGACAGGCGTAATTTTGGAATTACTTAAAAATCAAATGAAAACAAATTGACCATAATGTAATAGGAGTGAATGGAGGCCTTAGACTTTCTGCTGTGTCGTACTGTAATTACAACACCCATCTACGAAAACACTACACACAATTTGATGGATGAATTGTTTTGGTAGAACTGCTTGCCAAATAACGCTTTAAAAAGGCATACAGTATTGTGTCAAGCACAAGTATTGAGTTTATGTATTAAACTGATCCAATTATGCTCTGAAAATGCAACATCAGTGCTAAAGTACATGCTACTAAAGTTCTTCATGTACAATACAAGTACATCAGAGCAGTACCAGTGCAAGTCCTAATGACAGACGCCCAGGTCACATCAGCTGTTGAGTAAATAGAAAGACCGTCTGTCTTCTTCCACCTCCATCTTGTTCCATCCCGCAATCTTGAGTCTGTCTCTGCCTCTGGTGGCCATTTGAGGTTGGCGTTGTCACTTTGAGTCGGTTGCTTATGTAAGTTACGCTGTGGTAGACGGGGACGTCCTGTTGGCCCCGGGGCCACAAACAAAGCCGAGACAGTTTGTACTGCCTGGCTAATTATCAGCTGAAAGGTATACAGAGCCTACACAAGGGATGGTGGAAAAGAGACGGAGGGGAGGGTATGAAGCAGAAAGCGAAGGATGAAAGAAACAAAGCGGGAATGCGAGTGGATAGTGTACAAGAATGAGAAAAGAGGCAAGATGAAGGCAATGGGAAAAAAAAGTTATGGGAGGGAGGAGGAGATGAGTGGGAGACAAAAGATTCAAAAGAGTAGATAAATAGAGAGATAAAAAAGGTGAGGTAAAGTGAGGAGAAAGGGCACTTGGAGCGACGACTGCGTGAGGAAAAGTGGAAAAAAACCCAACAGGATGATAAAGAGAAGGGGAAAAACTGAGGCGAGGAAAACGATAAGGCTTGAGACTATTTGTTATCTTTGGAAGATGTTCCAATGTTCCAGAAATCGCAAAAGATGGAGATGATGAATTATCCTGTAACCTCTGGCCTTGGCGTTTGCAACGTCACCCTCCTCACAGTGGCCATGCCTCGGCCCCAGACACAAAATGTTAAGCAGAAAATAGAGCGAGAGGGCTTCAGCAGCAGGACAGAGTTGAAGAAAACAATGCCGGGAGATGAAATACATTACAAAGCTCAGCAGGGCTTGTGTGATAACCCACTGAGGCCAACAGATTTTTTTTTTTAGTTTGTTTGTTTCTGGGGGAAAAAGAAGAGACAGCGAGTCTTATATTTCCACCACACTGTGATTCATCACTCTCATCTGTGCCATCCGCTGCTATGCCCGAGAATTCAGCATAAAAATAAGCACAAATTTCAGCACTGTTGATTTTTTTTTTTTCATGTTAAGTGGGCAATGATCAGAGTAGCAGCCAGCGGCAGCAGCAGTCTTGTCGACACTCTCCTCAGGATAGGTCAAGGTTGCTGCTAATGAGATAGTGTAGCCGAGAAGGAAGAGAGGAAAAAAAAAAAAAAACAAACAAGAAAAATAAAGAAAGGAAGACAGAGTGGAAGAGGTGGAGGAGGAGAGTCACTGGAGATTTATGATCAGACGTACCTCTCTCTGTCTTTACCCACAGGGTTGCAGTAAAGTAAACAGGGGTTGTGATTAGAATCCAGAAACCTCTACCTGGCCCTTTCGCCATAATTTACTGGCTCCCTGCACATGCCACTGCTACAGCCCATCTGCTGGCTGGAGGCGCACATGACATGGGAATACCGGGTTTCAGACATAAACACACAAAGATAAACACACACGCTGGCACACAAATCAGATACGGAGCCTTGGACACCGCTGTTCAATTGCAGTAATAGCTCAGGTTGTCAGCGTTGGCCTCCAGGGGCCTGTAACCCTCTCTGCTTCCTTACTGTTTAAATAAGTGCCCGCGGCTCACCACATGACATCTGACGTCAGCTACAAGCACGGGCGACCAGCAGGCTGTCCACTTTTTGGCTTGTCTGTTCCCTAATTAGAGGCTTTTTCGGATGTTCGTTATCACTCTGGTCTTTTTTTGTCCAGTGTAGACAAATTACCAGCGCTATCAAGGGAACGTTTTTTTTTTTCTTCTCTCCAGTCAGGAAGCCTTTCAAAAACAGCACATCAACATCCTGAACTAGTGAAAGCCCGCAAACAAAGCCAGAACAACCCTAACTCCTCCAACTGCACAGAAGAGGATGCCCAGCAGAGACCAACAATTTTATAACTCCTCCACCCATTCTTTAGAAAACACAGCTGCGACTGTTACTGCTGCTATCTTGTTGCTGTTGTTTTGCCGTCCAAGTCTAAGCAAGCATAAGCGCTCTCTTTGTCCTGGAGGACCTCAAATGTTTCCCATTGTTCAGCTCCCACAACTCCCTGAGTGGCTGACACTGTACTTTATTGGTCTTGGAAAAACTTACCAAAACAGTGCTGCGTGATAAAGTAAATGCAGAAAAGGTGTTGAATGCATTTTCAGGAACGTACCTGAAAAAGCGATTAACACCTTTTTCGGGCAATGGGGCAGTGTAGAAACTACTGTTTTGACCGATGTTCCTCCACAGCTCTGTTGGATGAACTTAAACAACCCTTCTACAACACACCTATCATGCTCCAAATGAGTTAGTTTGGTCGTTTGCATTTGTACTACCACCACTTAAGCCGCATTTAGGCCACTGGTCAAACCCTCCACATTTAACCTGAAATGTCACTGTTGGATTAATGGACTAAACTCTGTTACTGTACATGATGTCTTCTGGCTTTGTTTATTTAATGTACCTGCTTCTAAATCGGAAAGAGTGAGCACTGGTTGAGTGACAAGAACAGTGAATTAGAGTGAGGGAGCGCTGGTATCAAGAAAGCCAGTTAATCAACGAAATAAAGTTTCACAGCAGTTACACTCAACACAAATAGACACACTCCCATCAGCCACGTCTCACAGCCCTGTGCCTGATTTGGTCTGAATGTGGCCTTAAAGTGGCAGAAGGTTGATGTTTTAACTGTTTATATAGTACTTTTGGCTAATTGCTAGCTTGCTCTGCTCACTTGGTTACTAGTTTTCATGCTCGCTCAACTTCAACATGTAGGCTAGTGTTCAGGTGGTAGAGCTGAATCAATATGAGGATTTCTTTTTAGTTTATTAGTTCAAATTAGTTGAGTTGTGCATCACTTTACTAGGGTGAAATATCTCACTAGCCTCCATACTGAATCATTTATTTCTACAGTAGTGCCAAAACAAATCTTTTATCTGCGTCAAAGTAACATTGAATAAAAGGGATGGCTCTTGAACAGTTTTATCTATCTAAATCATTGGTTTTGATGAAGCTAAAATGCTAAGTAAGCTGGTGATATGTATTCTACTGTCCTGATTCCGACTGAGAGCTCCACAGTGGAGAGCAGGAAAAAGGAAAAGGAAGGAAATCAGCTGTTATCCACTAGCCGAGGTGAAGTTCACCATACTGACACTGGATGTTGTTTTTCGGAGCCGGCACGTCATCAGAAATCAGAACAGCCTTGACCCTGAAGGAAGCTGGATATATGTGAAGTGAGAAGGAAAAGCAGAAAGTCCAGAGAGGCAGCAGAGACAGTGAAACAGAGAGTCAATGAGAGCACTGGCCGTCCAGGAGTGCTGTGCTGTGCTGTACTGACAAGCTGCCAGAGGATCTCAGCCCAGTGGTTCAGTGCCTGGCTCAGAGGGCCCCGGGCTCACAGTGCTCTGCTGGCTGTCAAACCGGAGCTGTGTGCCTGACTTGACAGAGTGACCATTGTGAAGAAAGCAGCCAAAGTACAATGGCTGCATTCTGCTCGCTTCACTTTCACAGTCTCTCTGCTTCCAACATGCCCTCACAGGACAAAACAGAAACTCAGTGTGCCATTTGGTTCATTTCACCAAATCAACTTGTGCCAAACAGCACCACATGTATTAACAACAAGTTTTTTAGATGTGAAATTCCAGGAATTACGATATCCCAGCTGGAGTGAATGTGTCATTCCCTTTTGGTTTGTTGCATGCATAATTTTAAACAATGTTGGCAGATGATGCATTTGCAGCATAAATTAGGATTAGATGTGACTCCTTACCACACTGACTACCACTACAACCATTAAAGTAAAGATGCACAACTTTTAGTGGCCACTGTAGCCAGAAGACAATTAGAATAATGATAAAACATGAAAACTGAAACTTAGTGTGACTGTAGCATATATGAAACTATGCCACACAGTCAACATGGAGAGAGCTTACATGCGCATGTGCAATTATAATATTTAAAAAATGTGTCCAAATTCTCTGATTTCAGCTTCTCGAATATATTTCCTGGTTTTTACGAAAATAAACTGAATGTTTTGGAGTTGTGGACAAAGACATTTGAAGACCTCATCTTGGGCTTTGGGAAACAGGGATCACCATTTTTCACCATCTTACAGACCAAAAAACGAATTCATTCATTCATTGAGAAAATGATCAACAGGTTAATAGTGGATAATAAATGGTTTGTTGCAGCCTTAAACAATTATTTGTATTAGTAATCCTGGGATCACAGTCGCAAGACACTCTAGACTCAACTAGATTTTTATTTATGAGCACTGCAGATCTTAGATAAGATGCAAACACTTTAATAATATTCACAAACTGAAGGACTTTTTCTGCTTTGAGAAGTTCTCAGGCAAGAGTCCAGGTCTCTCTACAAATGAATAAAACACCACTGGATGTGATAAAAGTGTTACCAATCTGCAAAGATCCCTGAACTTCTAACACTTCACATTAAAGTTATCATTTTCTTTGACTTTTTGTTATTGGAATATGTTATATGATATTTAAAAAAAATAAAATGCCATGACCTGTGGAAACTTTGGCACAGTTAGCCTAAGTGTTGATCTAAACCCTTACCCTGGCAGTATCAGTATCATGTACTATCCATTGAGCTACACTATCCTATAGAGGAGAGCGGTCTGTTGTTTTACTTGCTCTCCTCCCTCCCCTCATCTTCTATCCTTTTACTCTCTGTCTGCCTTTTCTCCCTCTCTGCTTTAGTTCGCTTTAGGCTGTTGACATTGGTTGAGCAACACTTGTGCTGTTGAATCTATTACACTTAATTCTCACAAGCTTGTCAGAGAACTAAACCCCGACTGATGGGAGCAACATATGTACGCTGGAGTAATTATTTATTTACAGACTGCTACAGACTGAAATTCTGTGTGTGGAACGTTGCCAGGGATCCAAATATTGGCCGTTCCTGTGGACTTGAGGTAAATAAACCAGCAGAAAGAAGGAAAAAATGCTGCCAAGGAGAGGTCATCCTTTATTCTTGTCATGTTTATCTCTGTGCAGCACCTGTGAGCGAGACGGGGATGTGTGTACATTTTAAATGTGATCATTAATCATTAATAATGCATTCGCAAGCAATTGTGTGTGCACATGTGCGTTTCACAAGATCGCTCGCACAGACTTCTGCAGCTGTATCTGTGGACATAGCAAACACGAATGTTACCACAAAAATGCTGGAGGAAACTTTCTAAACTCAACTTGTATCAGCGAACGAGGCAGAGAAATGATAGTAACAGAATGTTAAATGAAGCTACAATACCCAAAATGAGAGAAAAATATAATACAGATCTGCTAAATGTCGCTAATACTCTTTGAATATGGCCATGGACATCGCTTTGGACCTTCCTTAGGTTATTAAGATTCTTCGAGTTCAAGTTCAGCCAACAAGTGATGACCCACCCTGTAAATTTTCGACTTTTTATAAATGCCTGGCTTTTACAAAAAAAAGGGAAAAAAAGTTCCCCGCTTCTCTACAGTTGCCAACTGACATATCTCCTGTCGATTCTTAGTACAAAGTTAAAGTTGAAGTGGCAGTAGGTGTAAAATATCAGTTAAATTGGAGGTGCTGAAAGAAGTTGAAGTTTTCACTTCAGCTGAAATTTGAACTACTTTCACCACTAAGTGTCAACTGATATTTCAACTGCTTTCATCTTTTACTCCTCAATCGGCAGTTCTACGGCTTTCGGTTTTTATGCATCAACTGATGTTTTAGCTGCCTTCATCTCTTTCGCTTTAACTGATATTTCTCATTTCAATCCTTCCACCTCGACTGACACTTCAAACCCTTTCAGGTCTCAAAAAACATAGCCATTTCCATTTTTTTTCTACCTTCTTGTTAAGTAAAAGAAAATCTTCACTGCTTTTAAACAGCTGCCAAACCCTTCTTTCTTCTATGGCAGGATCAATGACCGCATTATTGCGAGACTTTCTTCAGAATGCAGAACTACAACTGGGATGTTTACAGACAAATGCTGCCTTTGTGGATGTGTCACAGAGTTTAATGCCCGGGGACTTAATGTAGGTAAGCTATAAGTAACAGTCTGGGTTTGTAGACAACACATTTTGTTCCAAATCCTGACAAAGAGTGATATTTTTATTCATGATGCTTCTCAGTGGATCATTATTGTGCCTAAGCATCCTTAAAAATGTTCCCTTAGAAATGTGTAACTGATAATAACATGGCTACTTTATATTTTCTATATAAAACCAGGCAAATATCATACATCCCCGAAGACGCAAGTGATATTCCTTGAACTGAGATAATCTGTGTGCTCTCAGAGGGAGACGTACCCTAGGTAGGACTGTTTACACTATTTGTTTGCTAAGGATTATGGGTATGAGTTTATGAGAGCATCTGACTGACTAGTGGGAGGGCAAGTCTCCCCAGGTGCGCGATTTGCCTGTGTGCGCGTGCTTCTGAGAGTGTACGTGTGTGCGTGTGTGTATTCATGTGTGGGGGCGGAAGAGAGTACTGCCGCCCACGTGGAAGTTGATGCTGCTGTCAGTAGGCGGCCGTCTATTTCTAGTGGCAGCCTGGTGGGCAGGAACGCATGGTGATATCTCTGCTTTCTTTTCTCTTCATTTCACTTTCTTTGTGTGAACGCAGTGATTTAAATCTCTTTTCTTTTCTCATAAGTGATATTCATAGCTGGAAATTAAGTTAAAATGATTATGTAACCACCAGAGATATTTCCACACACCATAAACAAGGTATTAAAAGGTGCTGTATCAAGCAAATTCAAACATCTAACACAAAAGAGATTTGCTGCATTATTACGGCACTATACTTACGTAACATCCCATGTGGTTTCAATGGTGGATAATGTTGTATTTGCATGTTTACTCAATAGAGCACTGTCTTGTACTACATTACAGTAGACAGATGTTCAATTGTAGTGTCTTTTTTTGGAGATTATTCATGTTTTTACTCAAAAAAAAGATTTAAAGAAAGTAGCAGTATTTTTCTGACCCCTGTATAGTGTCTGCATTCAGGCCATATACTGCCCCAAAAACCAGGTTAGGACAGTTTATGTTGCTGAGAGGCGAAGCCTGGGGCAGAACAAGATCCTCTATAGAACATTTGCTGCAGCTCCTTGAACATACTGAGCTGTTTGTATTACCATATCTCACAGATATACTGTGTGCTCTGTATTGCATAGCATATGTCTATGTGTAGCACTGTACAAGTACATTCATCATGCTCCTAGACTGCATCATGTAGTATCTTATACTGATCTATTACATAGCACTGTATCATATCACAGTGTTACATCATGTAATGTCAACTGTCACACTGCATCCTTGAGATAAACTACCTACAAGGTAGTGAGTTGTTCCAACACCCTTCAAATCTTTGTGTGTGTGTTTGTGTGTGTGTGTAGTTTTATGTGCTGTTTTACCGCCTGTGTCCTCCCACAAACTCTTCTACTTACAGTAACCCAACCATCAATACTGTTCCTACTGCCTGCCCAAATGCAGCCGTGCTGGACGTCCTCAGCACTCGCACGTACACATGCTTCCAGTAAAAGATAAAGATCTGCTCCTGTGGTAAGAAAAAAAAAAGTGTCCTATTCTCCCCATTTATTTTCTCACAGAGATAGAGGGAGGCAAGCGGCAAAGTCGGAGAGATGGAGGGACAAAGATAGAGACAGAAGGACACAGGAAAGATTCACGATCTTTACAGAAGGGAGGACAGTTTTCTGAGAAGCTGAACAACCTTGAAAAAGTTATTAAAGTTATTAAACTTTTCTGTACCCTTTAATTTAGCGAGAGCTTGGAGCCAAAAACCCGAGATTTGATATATATTTTTTTTCTTTGTGAATATTTTAATCAAAGTTTGTCTTGATAAATAATTATTATCCTAGAAAACTTACAAATACTGCATGTAATTTAAGTCCTACTTTATGCAGATGATGCACTTGCTTATCACTAAAGAAGAACTTATATGAGACCCTCTTAATTACTGCCAGACTTACACCCTGACAGTTACAGTTAGGGCAAAACTAATTTTCTAAAAAATATCTAGTTGGAAGGGAAAATATGTATAATTTTGTATAGGCGGAAAATGATAAAAAAAACACTGCACAGTTTTAAAATTTATAGTATTTTTTTTTAATACCTCTGAGGATTCAATTCTAATCAGAAATCTACTGAAATTTGTTTTTGCATTACACTTCTGAGGAAGAAACAAATGTTTTCCAAAAAAAATCAGTTTCATCTTGTTCTAAGACAAGTGTTGCAAAATAATACACTTAATGTGTTGCACTAAAACAGAAAATGTTGACACTATATAATGAATCATACTGGAAATAGACTGCGATAGCCAGAGTTTATAGGACTAAGATATGTAGCTCCAGTCTCTCCCACTGTCTCAAAATTATTAGGACACAAATCTAACTATAACTCACGCCAGTTCTGCCCAGAGCTTCGAAAGCTCATTCTTTGCTTTCAGGACATGAGGTTAATGTCCTTAACATTTAAAAAAATCTGGAGCCACATCAAAAATAGTGACTGTACCCCTTAACATGTTTAAGCCCTGCCCTACTAAGAACACCAACAAGAGTTTGCATGTTGACATAGCAAACCTCAGCCAAACACACGACACCCAGAAAACTGTCATTCGGAGCATTAGATCATATTATAACTAAAGAAAAACAAAAATACATCACTTGCAGGAATGGAACTGACCAAAATACCTGATAAGAAACCTAAAAAAGACTGTGACGATGTACAGGCTGAACGGGCACAGTCCGACAGCAGACGACGTCACTCTCAGACAAACTTAACCTCTGAAAACATTCCGAAACACTGTAATTTTAATGTCTGGACAGCAAGAAGAAATTACTCTTCACTCTGAGCTAGTGCTGGCTGTTATCTGCATTACTGCCTGCCCCAAAAAAAAGACAGCAAGCAGGAAATATCAAGTGGGTTTCTTTCTTTTTTTCTTTCTTTCTTTCTTTCTTTCTTTCTTTCTTTCTTTCTTTCTTTCGCATACATAAATCAGGTTTGTTTTCAGCCAATTTCTTTTGAAACTGAAACTGTACAAGTGCTTTGGAAAACACACAAAGCGTCATGCCAGCTAAACCCCCTGAACTTAATGGAGAGAGTGAGCATGAGAGTGACAAGGGAGGAACAAAAGAAAACGAGAAACGGGGTGAATAAGGCAGTTGACTGCTTCCTTCTCATCACCCAGTAGGAGTAACAACCTAAAAATAAACCTGCAAGGACACCATATGCTCCTCTGCTCCTCAACATCTCTTCCTTTATCCTCATGCTGTTCTAACATCTCTGGTTCCCTCCTCTTTGTTATTCTTCTGTCGTCTCTTTCATTACAATACCATGCACTGTCCACTGCTAACTAACCAAAGATTGATCTCCTTTCATCGTCTGGTAAAAACGCCCAAAATGACACCAGCTTTGAATGTACAATCGTGTTGCAGTCAATGATTGACCGTTCTGCCAATCGACGCCAATGAGCTGAGCTTTCTCCTACGGCCGTCACTCAATCAGCTGATCAATGCTGAGCCCATCCCAACATCCCCTCCTGCAGCCAATCATCATTCTGTTACTGAGTATCCCACCAACTCAGCCCCTGTTATCTACTCCCAATACCAGGAAACATAAATTATTGGCGTATTTTTCCTCCTGGTGACAGTGTGTTTTTCTAACCTCTTTGGCTCATTTTGGGGGCAAGGGTGAAGAAAATAATAAAGCCCTGGAATCTCTCATTTCCTGTGTGTAGGTCTAGCTCGCATGCTGTGTTATGTTACATAGTTTTCACTTACAAGAAGTTGGATGTCCTTGAAGGAATACCAGGCCTTATAAGTCACCCTCAGGGTGAGGCTGGATGTTTATATACAGTCATGGTATGCAGGGGCAGCGAATTTTTTATTTTATATCTTGGTGCCAAGTTGTTATTTTTTTGTAAAATCCAATCAGCCTCAGTGTGACTGAAAGACAAAATGGAATCTGTCTTATCTATTCCAGCATGCATCGCTTTGATTTTTCACAAAGAGAAACACGGCGGCCTCACCCCACAAAGATGACCTTGTGATAAAACATGGATGAGCGTCTCTTTTCCTTTTTTTTTTTTCCCCATTTTTACGCAACAACAACAACAACAAAAAAGGCTTCTGCAAATGCGCTCCCTTTAAAAAATGATCGTGGCACGTTGAGCTCTGATGAAAAGACAATCTAATCATCTCGATCTCCAGTTCCAGCCTTTCTTCTTCCTTATCCTATGTTCACACTAAATCCTTCCACAATCCTCTCCTCTCTGCCCTGCAGCGCTCTGCATCCCGATTTCACCTTTGTTCAAACATTTCATGCTTGATGTTTCATCCAAACATACCTGCATAATTTTCCTATCCAACCTCTGCCCTCCCCCATCATATCCTATTATGTCTTTAGTTTGTTCTCCCATGCATCCATCTCTCTCCTTCCATCTATTGATCCCTCACAGCTATTCATCCATCAGCCTCTAAAGCCAAGCAGTCTGAGAATGTAGGGCAGCTGTAGGAGCTCCAAGACCACTACTCTGTTTTGCCCACAGGGATGTTGAACTCTCAATGGGGATATTGGCTGATCATCCATCTCCATCCTTCATGGTCGTCTCTTTCTGTGCATCATCCTGGCTAAAATAAGCTTGCAGCTTTCATTTTGCACAATAAAGTGTGAATTCTGACAGTGAATGATAAAATGAGATAGGCTGAGAGGGAGAGGAATGTAGAGGGGGGGGGCTTTGTCCTTCTTTGACAGCTCAAAGGCAAGAGAAAAAAAATACTGAGAATGAAGGACGAGGAACTGATGCACGAAACAGGTTACATAATGTTATTTTTTATTAACAGTTCACACCACCTGGGATGTTTCTCAATTTAAAATCAACAAGGATTTGGTCTTTGCATGCAGAAGGACACAAGAAACTGGAGATTTGTAACAAGACCGATCAGATATGAACTGAGTTTAATTATGATGGTAGAAAACCGACAAACAATTTCCTCAAGCCGAAAGGACTTCTGTAATCCACTGTTGGAAATGTTTGTTCATTTAAATATTGCTTAAACAAATCCTTTCCCTTGACTGCAAGCCCTGTTGCTTTAAAGCAGCACCAAAGGCTGACACACACTTTGTAGCGAACAAGGGGATGGAAAAAGGGAGGGAAATGAAAATGGGTAAATCCTGTCGGTTAGCCTTCATAAAAAAGGATTTCTTCAAACCTCTGTGTCAAACCCTCTTCACTCTCTGGTCCTCTGAACTCTTTTCAGGCATGACATGCTGCACATAAAAGGATCTGCCACTGAGGTTTGACACGTGCGGTGTGATTATGTCCACTGTCAACCACAGAACTTGTTACCACACACACACACACACACACACACACACACAGAGAGAGAGAGAGAGAGGACAGTGTGAAGTAGAAGCAATAACACAGGCCTGACTGAGGATGTATGTGAGATTCACTTCCCAGGAATTTCCTGATCATTCTGCATTACTCCCCCCCACAGCACATTTTTAGCCACCGTGATTTGGTTATATCGGACAGATCTGTGCTAAACATGTTTGCAGCAACGTGGCACCTTTCACTGTACATAGTTTTGTGAAAAAGGTTTCTCAAATCCCTGGATGATGCTGCTGCTATCCAGCTGAGATAAGAAGATAAAAATGAAATGAAAAGAGTCCAACAAACTGCTACAGTCAGGGTGTTTTTATCATTATCAGGAGACTGAATGATTTTCTCGATTAATGTCTTTGTCTTTAAAAATGTCAGAACAATAAATATTATTCCCAAGGTTAAAAATTACTTTTTTTGTTTGAGCTACAGTCAAAACCCAAATATATTCAATTTATAATAATCTAAAACATAGAAAAAGGGAATATATTCTAACCTTTGAGAAGCTGGAACCATGATCATTTTCATTTTCTATTATTTCATCCTAACATGCACACAATGCTTGAATATCCATAGCATGCTGCATGGAGGTATGATTTATTTGTTCTTGTTTTGAGCGACAGGAGATCAAATTAAAAGCTCAAACTGGAGATAAAAGAAAAGACAGCGGACTAATCCAGGTGATTATGTTGATTGTGATTCTAATTCTGAGATAATCACGTCTACAGTCAAATTACTGTCTCGATGAAGATGATGAGGCAGTAAGACACAGGAGGAAGTTCTTTCAAAAACAGCCAGGAGGCATTCAGGCGCCAGCAGACGAATGCAAACTCCATGCTGGAGACGAATAACTACTTAAAATATACAACGTTGTTTTACTTTTGCCTCCCTGGTGTAGTTAGCTGTCTTTTTCAGACACCACCTTCTCTTCTATGATAAAAGCATATAGAACATACAGAAAGCAGACTGTGTGTCTGTTAAAATACCATTAGCTAATCCTAATAAGAACCTTATTCTGCTGTGTGCGCTGAAATGCCACTGAATATAACTTTTGAGTAATCCTCTATCCTCAAATGCATGCGTGTGTGCAAGCACTTAAACACGTGTATGCACGTGTTTATCTCAATGCAGAGATGAGATTAATCCTCCAGTGTGCATCAGTGACAGTATCATGCAAAACTACAAAAACAACCGTGGCGTGATGCTGGCAGCAGTCGCCACGGCGACTGATCCTCCTCGACAACAGCATGGCAGGGATTAGGTATGACAGGCACGGGCAGCTTACTGGACAAGAGCTCATCTCCAGTGTGTGCCAGCGAGTGTGTAGTTGGAACTTTTAAAAGCACGAAAAAAAAAAAAAGACAGAGAGGCAAGATAAAAAAAGAGAGACGAGAAAGAGAGAAGGGAAAGCCAGACACACGGCAATATGTGCTGAAATTACATCAGTCCCAGTTGTTCCCTACACAGCAAGGATACAGGAAGAGAGAGGAGGTGGAAATGTATTGGAAATATATAGTTATCTACCTCAGTTGGCAGATATTTTGACGACCAGTCAAGACTTCTGTATTGTTATGACGTCACAACTATAAAGCCACAAGCACTGCCCACTTTGAACCAATGTCCTTGTAGGCTAAAATCTGTCACCTGTGACTGACCTGGTCATGCATCTCTCAGATCATAAAAGAGCTTCTTAATATTAATGAGACAAAAATCCCAAACCACAAAACCTTTTTTTGGTATTTATAATCAAATATATACAGCACGTCTGAGAAATTACAAAACAATGCGATCACAATATCTGACCCACAATAATGACAGTATCTTAGAACATGTAATTTTGCAATGCACAAATCATTAATCAAGTATATAATTATAGCATAGGGTATAATTAAAGTACATTATGATATCTGTATGATGTGAGGAAAATATACCACCCGGCATAAAGAAACGGCAGAGCAGTATGCATCATTATTTTAGTCAGTCAGACTTTTCTCTGAGCTGAACTTTATCATAGTTTTATGCACCTTTATCGCAATTTTAAATGATTTAATGATATTTAATGCTCAATATTTATGTTTCTATTTACTCTTTTATTCATTTCAGATACAGTTTATTGCTCATTTGTAAAGTATCTTTATTCAAGCCTTCAGATGTTTGTATGTGTTTATTTTAAAACTGAAGAGTGGTTCAATATATTTCAATTATGGTTGAGTATTAATATCAGACCTTAAAAAGAAACCTAGAAATCGTTACCAAAGTGAACACACACACACACACACACACACACACATATACACACCAACACACACATCTTCTCATTGTCAGTGCAGTATAACCTGCCGAGAGTTTAAACGTGTTCACGGAAAGAAAAGAAAGCGCCGCTGACTCTGAAACACAGCAGAGTGTCGATATCACATCACAAGACTGTGTCATGACATATCAAGCCGATAAATACACTGGTACAACAGCACACACTGAAACATGACTGTGTTTAATTATTAGTAGTAACATTAGTAATACCTGCAGCGCTATTATCTTACAGATTTCTTATGTTTTCGCCTGCCAAAATCTACACGCTGCCACAGAGGTGTTGCTATCGTGCCAAGACAAAAAAACAACAATCTAGCTGGAATACAGAGTAGTAGCTGTACGAGGCTTCAGAAATTCAGCTCCGTGTAACACTAGTCATTGTGCAGGAATAAGAGCACCCCCCGCCACGGCGAGCAGTCAGGATACAGCCAGTGCATGTTCATATTTGGAAAGAAAGCCAGCTGGAGAGTGCGTAATAGAACTGCATGCATTATGGGATGTTTTCATAGAAGTGTGGGCCGCAGCGGGGCTGTATTAATATTGCATTGAGGGGTAGAGAGACAGTGTGTGAGTTTGTTTGAAGGGAGTGAATCATAGCCTTCAGTGAGTGCTGCTTCTCCTTCCTCTAAGGCAGGAACGACAACAAAGTGTGTGTGTGTGTGTTTGTGTGTGTGAGGACGTGCTCAGAGTGGATCTTTACCCGCACATGTGTTTCGACATGTCTAATATGACTTTTTATGAACGGATCATGCAGTCAGTGAAACAGCAGTGGCGTTGACTTGGGGTTATCGTTATCACTTCCATCGTGTTATTCAACCGGCAGGAGTGATTGTTGTCACTTTGATCAAACTACAAGTTCTCAAAGGCCTTAAATATAGCCGTTCACAACATATTATCTAAGCCGACAAAAGCCCCTCTGCTCCTACTTAAAATTCTGTCTTCGACAGCAACTTCCTCACTTCTATTTCCAACGCATAGTGCTCAACAGCTCCCACTCATCTCGTCTCCTCTGCTCTCCTCTCTCTCCCCTTTCCTCTTCAAATGTTTTCTTTACTTCTCACTGCTTCCTCAGTCTTTCCCTCTACGTTGGTCTCTCTTGTGAGCTCTTGAACCTCCAATATTTGTCTAGAGATACTTTGCCATTCTCTCTTATCTTCGACTGCCTTCCTTCTAGTAAGTTGGCTTTTTTTTTTTTGCCTCTCATTTGGGTCCTTATTTCTTAGTAGTGTCTCCTTTTCTCTCGCTCAGTCATCTCTGTCACTCTTGTGACTCATGAGTCAGTAAGAGCCATGACTGCTCTTGGTGTCTCAGTGGTCCGCAGGGCAGGCTCGCCCCTCAGATTAGAAGAGGATTTCAAAGATGAAAGCTTGTGTATCTTTTTCAATCTGAGATATTCGAAGCATGTTGTCCTGCTGCGACAAGCATCCGGTCAAGAATCATTTTAACTTTCACTTTACTTGCTTAGAGTTTCTTTGCTCTATTTACCTTTATAATAATATATGATATACACTCTATTTTACATGTATTATGTCTCTTTGACAGTATTTTCTCTTTCTTCCTATCTTCTCTCCATCTGTTTCTCCATCTACTCGTCTCAAAGCCTTTTCATCACCACGCTGAAGGCTGTGAACAGTTCAGAGGTCAACTGGCTGCCACTGATGCCACACAAACACACACACAAGTAGGGATCTGTTGGATGACAGCACAGTGTCAAACAGCAACACAGCTGCTCAACATGCAAACCACACTATAGCATGACAGACAGACCCCGTTAAAGGCTTTACATACAGCCTGACAAGAGAGAAAGCTCTGAGGCCAAATACTCTAGCTAGGGCACAAGCTCGGGGTCACAGTGGAGCAAGTGGTGATGTGATTACTATAGTTCACAGGGGGCGATGTATGCTAGCAGGCTCGGATATTGTTGAAGAAACAGGACTGAGAAAGTTTCAATAGACTGGACTTAAAGCGTACTAGGGCAGACCAGAGATCTGCAGCACACGGAGCAGCGAAAACAATATCCAGCAGGCATTACGATGGAAAACATCAGATTTACTGGCACAGTGTCAAAACATGTGGTTTTGTTTTGAGTAGATATGTTGGAAATGTATATATAGAATATATATTATTGATTTAATAACTTAATTACCATCTACATAGATAAACAGTCTAGTTTCGTATGGCTAAAGACCTCTGTTGCAAATGTGTTGCTCACCGTCATGGTTGGGGTTGCCCAGTGTCCACGGCTCATCGGAGTCAAAGTGTGTGTCGCCTCCTATTCCCGGCCCTGGAAAGTAGGCGTGGGCCAGGAATCCCCCCTCGCCGTCGAAGGGTGAGCTGTCGCCATGGAAACCTGAAGCGAAGATGATGGTGATGTCCACGTCTTTCTTCGACCTCTCCAGCTCGCTGTAGGGCACAGCCTCAAAGCGCAGCGGCGTCACGTTTTGCCAAACGTCGAAGGCTCGCCGAATGGCGTCGTGGGTCTCCTCTGCACCCACTTTGGGTGTCACGTTCTTTATGCTGCAGAGACAAGGAAGGAAAAGTTAAGACTGAAAAAAACAACAAACACTAGAAGCCTTTGTAAACATTTCACACAAACCAGATAATTTTCTCTTATCATCACACCCCAGTAGGCTCCAAATTGGGATTTCTCCTTCAGCTGTCAGGATGAGCAAATCTTTTGTGAATTGGTCGGATAAGACTCCAAACGATTGGTAAAACAAGCACACCTAAGAGTATCGCATTCTGCTGGATTGGAAAAATGATGGATTATAATCTCATCAGTCAACGTAAATAACCTCCACCTCACCTGAAGCATGAGAGATAGAATACAATAAAGTTAGTTTGGTAAGGCAGAAAAAGAAGGGATACTACTTGGTGTCGAACTGCATGATCACAGTAGGCCACAAAAAATAAAAAATCTGTCAGTGTCACTGCTTTCTCTGCTTGCTGCCATTTCACGCTCGCCGTGTTCGCCAACAGAGAGGTAAATGGAGCGGTTTGTGAGAGAAAACAGCTGAGTCCTCCCCTGCCGGCTTTGAGTTGCTGCAGGTGTGGAAAGGACGGGACAATTTCCTGCCTCTGGAATTTATTTTCTAATTAAGGATTATCAACAGCCCACTGCCTGCTGAGAGCCCCAGTCTAGGTTTGGGCAATCAAAAAAACCTCTCTCTACTTTATTCGCTCCAAAAATATCTCAGTGTCACGCTCTATTAAAATTCTCCCCCTCTCTCGGGATAGACAGATAGGTATTGTTTACATCTTCCAACTTAGATGCTTGTAAACACACAATACTCGATGTCTTCTTGTGCCTGCAGCGCGGTGTCAGTTTGGTGGTTGGTTGTGCTGGCTTGTGTTCAGTTGAAGTTCAGTGTGCCAATTTCTTTTTTGTCTCTTTCACAAGTCTCAGGTGTTTCAAGTTGTTGTAGGGATTTCCCTCCTCTCCTCTCATCCATCCTGTTTCCTCTGCGTACTGTTTGTCATCTCCTCTCTTTTGTTTCATGTCAGTTCTTCACATTGTCTCTGTTTTGCTTGTCATTTTCCGTAACACGAATAAATGTTATCAAAACGTCTTTTGTCTTTGACTACTGTTCATCTTCATCTGAAGATAGTAGCCTGCGGCCAGACGCATTTATAAACAGCATATTAATATTGCATGTAAACTCTGATTAATTATTGAGTCAAACTCAGTGAAAAGGGAAGCATGAAAGCTGGTTATGAAATATGGAGTGCAATGTTCATTTAAAATTTGTTGTAATTGCTTAAACCAAACCACAAACTGCTTCTCTGTCTGCTCTTTCAAGATTGACTTGCTGACAGTGGACTAGCACTTTAGCAAAGTGGTGCATTAATTACGCTCGTGTTTTGGCAAAACTTTCACTCTCAAGCTAATGATTTTCTGTTTTGACAGACCTGAGCCCTGCAGACGCATGCAGGTATCATGAAGACATGGAAAACATGCCATCTTATAAGACAAATTTCTAAAAACAAACTATCAAATATGTATGTGTTGAAAAAGATTGCAGAGGTCGTTTGGATGGAGTGAGCAGTTTTCATAATATTCAAGAGCAACATGGCAGGTAGACCTGTAAAGAAGAGAGACCATGGACGAATTAACTAAACTGGTTTGGTGATGAGCACTAGTTCACATGATTTGTGTGAAATTAAGTTAATAGTTAATAGATTGTCAAAGAGTTTTTAACCAGCCTAAAGTTAAGTCAAGTTAATCACGTTATTCATTTTGAGTTTTGTTTCTGCTACCTGATCAGTGATCAGTGTCTTCTTTTAGCTCTGGATGAGGTCTCTATCAACTCTTGAGGGAAATATCTGGCTCCTAAACTGCAAACTTTGTCTGCAGTTTGGCAGAGAACCAAAATTGGAAAATTTCCAAAACAATGAGCTGAAAGTGACTAAAACGGGCAGTGTTTTCAGGTTATAACCAACAGCGTAGTGAGATCATCCATAGATAATGTAAAAACGCTGATTATTAGCAGCTTTAACTTTTAGCTAACAACACATGACAAATATTGAATACGGCAGGTGAAAGAGTTGTTAATGCTACATTAATCTGATGGCAGGTCATCAATTATAAATTGCAACTTTAATGCTTGTGCTGACAATGTTTTGACACTGTGCCCTGTCAGTTTTACATTTTTCAAACCTAAAAACTGATCTGTTGTGACCCTGACATAACCAACAGAGCGACCAGCTGAAAGCAACAATCACCCTGTTGTGATAGCTTGTTGTTGATTGTGATCAGATAAGTGATACAAATTGTGATGAATAACAGCTTGAAAATTGTGTCTCAAGATGAGAGGAATGAATGCTTGCGTCTCAAGATTTGCCAGTACTCTTGAATTACAGAAACAATCTTGAACATCAGTTGAAGTGGTGTGCTGTTGGCTGTTGACTAAGCAAACAGTCTGGCTGATTTAGACCATTCTTGGAGGCAACACAAAATAGCCCTTTTGTCTTGTGAAGTGTTTATGCTGAGCAGATAGAGATACACAAAGTACATGGGTGATAAACACAAGGAAATAATCCTGTTTTCGAATCACTGTCAGCTGACCCAGAAAGAGTCTACAAAGAGAACCATGTGTTTTATTGGGATTAAAATGAAGATAGCTTTTTGTGGAGCCTCAACAGTTCTCCGTTAATACGTAATACAGTCCTTTTCCTGTTGGTGTAGGGGTTACAGTCAAAGGTCTTCCCAACAACTGTGGCCTCTTGAGGAATAAAAACTTTATTTGATTCTATTACCCATCTCACTATATGCAAGTTCTATTTTAAGGGCAACAATCCCAACCTGCTCTGAGGCCATATTAAATATTAAAGTCCATGTTGTGAAGTGATAATGATTCCGGATGCAACTTATGTGCTATAATAGTTGCCTCATGCAGGGAGAACAGTAGGGATGCCAAAGCTAATTAGTGCCTCCCCACAGCAAGTACTGTATGTGGCTACCTGGAAACTAGCACACACCTAGAGCGGCCATGCATTTGTTATACTTTCCAAATGTCACCGTTGTTTTTTATGCCTCATTTTTGGACTGTTCAGCTTAAAGTTTAAAGAAATGGAGAAGGAAGAGAAAGGCCGACATGACTTTAGTCAAATTCAACCAAGCCAGCAACAGATATTAAAAGTAAAACAACATAGTATTGATCTTTATATGTTGAGGCACACTATGCTCTGTTTTTGTTTATGTCTACATTTACCTGGCTCTGTTTTGTTTTTTAACTTTGGGAACAAGTGTAGCATTTGGAGTAATCGGCCCTACCAAAATAACATGACAAACATGATGACTGAGATGAAGTTGAAACACTTTAAACTTGTAGCTACAACTTAAACCAATAGACGTGTTACATTCAGGAGAGTTCTGTTAGTCTGTGTTAAATTACATTAAGATTAGCCTGGGAACCAAACAAATCTGCCAAGCTCAAGAGGTGTCATTTGCTCTGGCAGATACTTTCTCAATTCACTCAGACTCTATTCCACCAGCCTTGGAATCAGAGGGCCAATCACAACGGTTTATACAATGTAAGGCGGGTTTGAGACGATGACTGACAGAGGAGAGTTCATAGACCAACTTCCTGGTTACTACTCCGTTACACTTTGTTGTAGAGAGCTCAGCAACGTGACGTTATGAAGACTAAAGTAATGATAAACCTGAACAATCCTTTTCCCATAGGTCTCTATAAGTAAGATACTGATGAAGATACTGTTGGTTGTTCCCGTTTCTTAATTTAATATGCATGCATTAGTTTGAATGAACCAAAGAGTACGAAAAACTTTCATTATATTATATACAATACTGGGACTTGTACATATAATTGTGAATTTACTGTGAAATTAAAAGGTTCCTGCTGTGAGCTGCATTATTCTTTTGAACCCCAACAGTCCAATTTGTGTATTTTTGATAACATTTTAATACCGTTATCTAAAAATGGTTATGATTCATCTATATGCAAATGTAAACACAACATTTAAGGAGATTATAGATATATTTCTATGATCTATAATGTACTACGCTGTCTAACTACCTTCAGTCCATCAATTTGAGTAAAAAGGAGCAGCTGCAGGCACATCTGACTACTGACTGGAGGCCAGGCACATATCCATGTACAACACACACAACACACAAATACACACACACACACTCAAAACGCTCCTATCCTATTACATAACCCTAATCTGTCACAGAGCACCCTCTGCTTTCCACTGGGGTTTCCTCCTCTCCTCTTAGCTCATGTCTTTCTCTCTGCAGCTGCTTCTCCTCCAACTCCGCCACTCCTCACTTTCCTCCCTCCTCGATTCCACCCATCTACTCCTCCACTCTTCATCAAGCCTGCTCATTTTCTTCTTTTCAGATCTGCGCCGTCACAGATGAACCAAGCCCTAATGAAACTAACTCCAAACCCGATCGCAGTGTCATTTTTTAAAAAGAAAAATGCACAGGCAAGAATGTGGACAGTTCTGCCATCAGTGATATACAGTCCTACTTCAGCTGTAGGTTAGCTACCCACTAGATTATATTCAGCATGTAATACTGCTTATACATTTATCTTCAGGGGTGAGCAAAAATAAAAAACAAGCCCACTTCTTAAGGATTATCCTATGAAACATAGAGCTGGGGACATGCAGCAGTGGAGAATGTATAAAATATTATCTGGATCTGGGCTACTGACCTCACTAAATCAACAGAGAAATATTATATAACTGCAGCATGTTGGTCTGTACATTATTACTCATGTAGCTGAATGTCAGAAAATGTTCTTGTGAATTATGGAATTGGTGATGGGATCACTGGCGCGTGGTTGGATCTTATATATACACACACACTCTTTTGCCATTTGTGCTGCATGTTCTGTTGAGGATAAAACATGTTCTTCTACAGGACAAGGTTTGAAGAACATGGTCTGTGTTGCGTACAATGGTTGTAGCCTATCTTAAAATCAATGCTGACCTTTGGTTTAACCTCTGCTTTTGTACCATTCTCTCTGTTATAAGAGTCCAAATACTGTTGGCTGTGTTCAGTAGTTGCTCCTTTGTTCCACGAGTGGGAATAGCTAAATGTTTAAGCACAAAGCCTGCAGAGAGAACTGTACAGCCTTTTAGATCAGATCTTTACAGTATTAAACAGGCTGCCATGTCGAGGGAAGAAGAAACCTTTGTATTTTTTAGAGGCAGACATGGAGGATAAGAAAAGAGCAAGAACTATATGAAAAAAAATAGCAGGTTGTTTCTTTTTCTGTCTCTCCAAAAGGAATGTGCATCTTAATGAAAAGGTCAGTGACACTGGTTAAGTCCTGAAGCCCTGTCTGTGTGCACATGTCTGTGTGTGTGTGTGCATGTGTGCAGATATCAGTTATTTCTTTGTGCCTGTTGGCTTATACTGGGTTAATCTTGTTGACCGGATGTCTTCACAACTTGACAAAAGCCCTCTTGACAGCAAGTCAGAGTGTTTGGCTGGGATTTTTTTGTGCATGTCGGCGTGTTTATGGCGACTGGAGTGGAGTTGGATTATTATTACAAGCTGCAATGCTACTGCTTCTGTATCAAGTTGGTGAATTTGACCAACATAATTTCGATGAATTAAAGAACACCCACCTGTATGTGATATGTTTGTGTTGCCACTTCTGTCCTGTTAGGGCGTACCGCCGTTTCCTGACACTGAATTTGGCTGCGCCTCCTATCTGGTCAGGAACACCACATCTGGGCTTCTTCATCCACCTAGACGGAAAACAAGAGATGCCACCAATCAATACTGAAGTGCAGTACTAAAGGTATCATGGTAATGATGTGCAATGACGACATAATGATGAGAAACCAATTCTAATTTAGTTTTATGAACAGGGGCAGATTTTACTGATGAGTACTGGCAGGAGATGGATGACATACATCAAAAAAACAGACATGAGGATGCATGAATACGCCACACCTTATCACAGTTTATCACACAGCACATGCAAATTCCCAAACTGTACAAAAGTACACATTCATATCCGTATTACACACAAATGACGCCTCACCTTATCGTGCTATCGCTACATCAACAAAGAGAAGCAGAGGAGGAGGAGAGAGAAAAAAAAAAGACAGGCATACTGTTAGCTGATCACATTTCACGCTGTTTCACTCTGCAGCTGGACAGCTGTTAGTCTGCATTCACACCGCTGGCCACCACATTACCGTGTTCCAGTTCAGTGAGCCGATTTGAACTCATTGCTATTTGTAGCATGGATGGTATTTCAGTGTTGGTGGGGACAAATGTCAGTGAACACTGTTTTCAGTGATTTGCAGGTAAAATGATGTGTGGTTAAGGCCCCGGGGGGTTAAAACAGGGGAAAATCTAAGCTACAGTAAAACATGTAGGTGTAACTACATATAGTGTATATTGTATTATTGATTGTGGTTTATTTCTAACATCCTCGCAACTAACATCATATCATTTAAATATACCTCTTTAAGATTTATGTAAGCCTCAGGTGGGATTACCCTCCACTACACCCATGTGTATGCACAGCAGGCAACATCAGAAAGACTTTTCTTGTCATTGTAGTTACAAAATAATGAGTTCTTCCTCTAAACCCACGTATAATCTTAGTCTGCTCATGGCTGATGCCTGTGGTTTGACTGATTGTACGAAGATCAACCAAACGCTGTCCCCGCTCTTCCTTCTTTTCCACTGACTATTAACACTTTGACATTTTGCAGCCTTTGATCTAACAGCGGAGGTGTACTCTCTGTAAAAAGCCCCTTTGATCAAATTAAAATGCCCCACACTAATCTGTGTCAGGGTAACTTTGTGACTGGCAAAACGACTCTGCTCGCCTCCAGAATACTAAACAGGGGACGGAGAAGACACTCATCTGCCATTTGTGCTCCATTTAGAGGCTGTCTACACCACTTTATTAACATTTAATAAATTACTGTAACAATTTTTTTAACCTGCCGTGTCATTCACTTCTCCTTGTAAAATATCATCTATGAATAAACCATGTATAAGGAACACCAGCCTATTAGGAAGAATATATAAGGAGCTGATGTTTTGGGTTACAGTAGTAGTCACACTTTATTGCGTCTCCATAGTAACATGCCTACAACATACAGTAACTATTCCCTACTAATTATTATTATTAAAGATTTACACTACTAAATGAATCATGACTGCTTCTTTGTACTAACATGTCCATGACTGTTTCTACTGTAACCACCTGATGTTTCCATGAGCAAAAGCTCAGAACTCAAAGTCACGTACTGTGGCATATTTAAAAGGTGTGTTTTTAAAAAAGGAGTGTAACTCACTCTATAGTGTTGCCGTCCAGAGTCCCTGTGACATTGAGGCCGTAGCGGCGCTGCATGGCAGCGATAGCGGACTGCATGACTCGAGCAGAACGCAGCACTGACATTCTGGGGTCTGCAGAAGGGAGGTAACCATACCTCTGGAGCCATGCCTATGGACAAAAACATACAGAGAGAGAGAGAGAGAGAGACATTAGAGGTCAGACATTACAGTTAACAGTATCCAGCTATCTATGCACACAGTTTAAAACATAAGGGATAATTGCAGAATAATGATTAAAGGAACTGTTACATTGAAGAGATAAGAAAATTGAGATTCCACTCTCATGTCTGTATATTAAAGCTGGACCTAGACGACAATTAGCTTAGCTTAGTTATTTTAACCCATGTCTTTCTAAAAGGTCGCTAATTAACAGTGTCCTTTGGAGAAGATAAGAAGTCACAAGAAATAGCCCAGCACATATCTCTTGTTAAAGGACAACCTGTCATTTTAACACTTTTGCTTTGCATTAATGAAACAAAATATTAAATATTAAATTAGGTACCTTTACAGAGAGCCAAGCTAGCCATTTCCAGTATTTATACTCTCTATACCAACATTAGAGTCGGATTAATCTTCTCATCTAATTCCCACTAAGAAAGCAAATAAGCAAAATGTTGAACTATTCTTTTAATAGCAGCCACCCTAGCAGTGCCCTAGAGTAAGTCACTTTACCCACACCTGATCCAGTAGAGCAGCACAGGGCTAACGAGACCATGGTGTGAGTGTGCTGCCAACTGTGAGTTTATAGAATTGTATTTGTGCAGGAGAAGCACTTTAAATACTCAGCTGAATTTCCCTGAAAAATAATAAATTAAAAAAAACCACCTCTGTCCAACATTAGAACTAAAACTAGAAGAATTAAATGTCACCAAGATCCAACTTTATGATAGCTAGAGATACAAATGTAAGAAAAAAAAGATCAGCGACTAACAGATCTGAAGGCACGTATTGAGAGACATTCTGGTAAAGGAAAGGGCATAGGAGAGAGAGACTGAAATCCCTATACGAGCCTAAAGTGCAGAATGTCATTTGTTATCATGTCATTTGGCTTGTCAGGGAAAGGCTTTGGTGTAATAGAGCTTTCAGTGTCCCTATAAAACGCTGCCAGAGGGAATCACAGCTCAGATCTTTAGACCAGGAAGAAGAAGGGGAGGTGGTCTGCGCTTTCCTGACGAAGAGGCTTTAGGGATTTGGATAGTCCCGGAACATTCTGTATTCTCTGTCTTCATCATAAAAATGGTAAGCATGCTGCATTTAGCAACACAAAGCCAACCAACCAATAAAAACAAAATTAAACTAATAAAAAATGAATTGTATTGTTTGAAGTGTTGAAACAACACGACACAGAAACAGTGGCCTAGAATCTTAAAGACCCAATGAACTGTCAGGCTGCGTGTTCGCCTCAAACCTTTTGTATCCTTTATTCAGCAACGCTGTGCTGTAAAACGTGAGCGCTATTCTTGTCCAACAATATTGTCAAGCAGCTTCAGTCATTGTGGATGGCCTGCTGCTCAGGATAGCATACACACTGAGAATTAAATTCACCATACAGAGAGGGAAGCGTGATGTGAGAGAGCCACTGAGGAGAAAGCAATAAAAGGCGAACCATTATTCAACAATGGAACAAATGAGAGTCTACAGCTTCTGTTGCAATGAGCAAGTCTCGTGTCAGGCACCAGGCAGCAACAATGAGCCCTTTAGAAAGTCACTGGATGAGCTGTTTGTAGATATTTAAGTTAAAGTTAAAGTTTAAACACCTCTGTTTTTCTCCAGATTAAAGAAATTATATGTGGCTAATAACATGTGAGCCGTTGAGGTGAAGTAAGTAAGTACACCTTAACTTTTATTGCACATATATGATGTGTGGTCGCTCATCTAGCTGTAGCTTAAAAAAATATTAATGAATACAATATTTATTTGGGTTTAATAAATTGGAACATCTCTTTCAAGATAACACAACTATACACAGTTTGGTACTATACTTGGTACCTAATTAGATTTTTTTTTTACAGGAAATTGAACTGAACTGATATTGGGATACTATTACACAGAACCAAATTCTACACCATATTGAACCTTACATACAGATATAACAGAAAGAACAGCAAAGGGTTCCAGGTTTCCATTAAAAGGGATACACAGAGAACAAGAACCCTCAGTATCTAAACCAGACTTCCTCTTTGTAGATTATCTAAATCAATGATGTTCTGCCTCCCTACTTCCTGTCCCCTAAAGCTATACTGGAGGAAGGCACATGATCAGATTGACACCATGTGTGGCACTGTGTGTCAGTTCATGTGTCACAATTCACATTTTATCTCACCTACCTGCACACACGTATCGTCATATATCAGTGTTTTGTCCACCTGCTCCCTCATTTTCTTTAATTTTCCATGTGGCTCCGCTGGGCATTCTTGGATTTCCCCACTGCCTCTCCATTTTTATCTACACTACCTCGCCCCCTCTTCCCCTAGCACTCAGTGAGCGGGTGATAACGTTATGATGTGTGTCAGGTTTTTACACTCTGGGGAAAGAGGGTGGATGGGTGAGATTTCCATTCGGCTACTCAGGTACTGAAACTACAGCTCTGTAACCTGACACACATATGTGCAAGTTTATGGCAGAAACACATGAAACACTTGCAAACAAACCAGTATACTCAGAAAGATGCTGACACAGACACTAAAGCCTGAGGACACGGATAGCAAGATAATACACACATATACACACTCATGCTCAGCTTTAATTTGGGACAGTGTTGTAATCTGTTTGGTAGCCACAAAGTTCACGATTTATGAAAGTCAAAGTAATGTTTTGAAAGCATAAACTATAATTTAGGATTAAAAAGCACGTATGATTGATTGAAGCTCTGTTAAACACTGCCAAGTCTAGTCTGAGCTGATTTTTTTTCTCCCAGAGTTTCAGATCTTTCCTCCATGGGCCGTGTTTTGCCTTCTGAACAGAGAATTGTGCTGTCTTCGAAAAGCAAGCTCACACACCTAATTATATCTTTGTGACAGAGCAAACATTCCAAGCACAGAGAAGTTATGACATATACTCAAATCTTAATCCTTTAAATCTTATTTTTAACCTTCCAAATGGGAGCGGAATTGTTCAGAGCTTATGGTTAACCTTTCAAATCTTCAGTTTTATGACTTTCAATTTGATTATACCTCAAGCAGCATTTACATTACACTGTATATTCACACCCGCTGACAGGCATGCTTAACAATCGTCTTCATAGCACCATCCTACAGCTTAATTCATTCAAATCCCATTAACCAGCAGGTATCACAAGTACCACACACACTGTAAGATCCCGACTTCTCTCTCTGCAATGTTTCATTATTGCTTTTGTCCCACGTCACTCTCTACTGCCGTTCCTTCTCCTCCTAATGTCTACTTTCTCTTTTCTTGTCCTGTAATCATGTCTGTCCCTCCCTCGCATCTCCTCTCTGACATCAGAGGTTTTTCATTGTAACCACGTTTGGCTCTATCCTATAACCACTGACCCGGTGAATAGACCCATATTGATCAAAAAGCATACAGTTTAGACGTGGCACTGAATATTTAGCCAAAAAAAAAAAAATCCAAAAGCTATGAGGCTGTTTTTCCCCAGCAGCCTAAGAATACTGCGCAATTGTGGCGACAGAGAGACATTTTAATTCAACACGACTTCAGAACATCAGATGGCTTTTGAAAAAAAATATTTGGACCACTTTTTGCTGAGATGAAAGGCGAAAACATGAAGAAACTATCTATTGATTTTAAATGAATTTGCATTAATGACTTTAACCCCACTGCGTCTATACTTGAATGTGGGTACAGATACATCTGTCTAGACGTTTTGAAAACCTGCTCAGAACATAAGAAAAGTGTTCATGAAATGTATTTGCAGCATGAGCAACGCGACTATTATGTAAATGAGAAGCTGCAAAAGAAAACATGTCAGTGAGTTTTTTTCCGATGTTGGCAGAAAATATTAAGTGAGGCGGTGTGATGTGTTTGGCCTTCCAGACAATGCAGCCATTATCAGATGGAGAGATGTATTAGAAAAGAGGCGACAGAGACGGAGACTGTTGTTAGATATGTCTGTCACTCAGACACTGACAGGATATTGGATGGTGTGCGTCTGCATGCAGGAGGTGATGGAGGGTGGGGGTTGTTCAGTCCCAGTAGAGAGTGAGATGGAGCCAGCATATGGAAGGTGAAGCTGTCACAGCGGCTCAGACGGCGCAATGAATGAATATAGCAGCCGGTAATTTCACTGACAGCAACTGACTCATTCTGGTCACTGTCTCTCTACTTTAAGACACAACATACAGGTTAAACAAAATGTGAAAAAAATGGTGTTTTCTTCATGGAGAAAGGCTGTGGAGTTACAGTTAGTCATACATACTCAAGTTCTATAACGGTACATGTGCTTAATTTTTAAGTTGGAGGACCTTTTGAATGGTCGAACTCCAAAATGGCTACCTACTTTTTTTCTCCACTACCCATAAAGCAATCAATAACCGTTTTTTTGTTAGACCTCTTCTGTCCACATCTAATCCCACACCTCCAGTTTGCAACGCAAGCTTCCTATTCTCCAATCCCACGTTGAGATAATATTAATGGCATCACTATGATTGGTTACCAAGAGGCAACCTGCATGGGTGTGAAATGAAGCCAATGCGTAAGTGCCAAAAAAACGCAGTTCCTCAAACCATTTGAGGCTGCCTACAGAATAAGCCAATCTCCATAAGCCCCTATGTAAAAATGTCCAACTTCACAGCTGAAATCAACATGTTTATAGCTTGGTACAAAAACAGCTTTGGTCTCTATAGCTAATTTCCTCGTTCATGACAGCTGAGCTAAGTGTAATTAATGTATAATTAACGGCTGCTTTGATTGACAGGTGGGTGCTGTTACAGGTGCCTAGTTTAAGCCCCTGGGCTTCATTCGGCCCACATTGGCTTCACCCACGATCCACTTCCACCATATTTGGATTATCCGGAAGATAGTGGAGGCAGGACTGCCAAGATAATGACAGCCAGAGCCACCACATCCTGAACTTTCAAAACAGCTTTTCAGAAACCTGCAGGTGACGTCATGGATACGTGCCCATGTTTTATATTGTCTATGTTGATTACTAGGTTGTATTCTCAGACTTGACAAAGCCTCTTCCTTTTTTGCAGCAGTATAATTGGATAAATTGTGTTTGTCCTTGCAGTTTAAGTTTAGAAAGCTGCTGTATATCTAACCTTGAACAACCATTCCCGTTCACTCGTATATTCCACATCACTTCAAGACTAAAGAACAAAGCTAAAACGTTATCCGCATTTTCTTACAAACTCTATATTATTAGTATTCAATGAGTTCTTTTGGAAGGTGGCAAAAAAATAGAAGGCGCTTGAATTATCAGAGACGAAAGGATCAGTGATATCAGACAGCCAATGGAGGAATAGCTAAAAATAACCCAACAAATATTTACTACTGCCTACAATACAGCATGCAGCTGACTAAAGGCGTGTCTCACTGTTTCACTACTTCTTTCAGGAAAGTGACCCATCTTCTCCTCGCAATCCTCGAGAGAGATGAGTAGATCCTAAAAATGTGTTTAGCTGAATCAGTACCGAGCTCTTCGTTTTTTTTTTTTTATCATCTGTCCTTATCTCTTTGTTTTCTTTCTCTCCGCTGCACCTCTTCCCTTTCTCATTGATTCACTCTTTCTCTCAGTGATCTATGGTTCCCGGTGTTCAGCCACTGTAAGGAGTCCTGAGAGCAGGAGGCTCCAGCTCGACAGCCTCCTTATTCAATAAGACAGAAATTCTTCCCCATCCTCTCTCTCTGCAAACGGATAACGAGGCAGCTAGTAAGCATAGACGGTGCTGCTCACAGCTCTATTTGCTGCGATTTGGACTTTTGGTTGTATGAATGACGGCACAGAATGGTAACCACGCTTCATCTAATGCTGCATCAGCATGTAGATGATTGGACTACCAGAGCTCACCGTAACAGTGCTGCTAATACAGCTAAAATATGAGAGTGACAATGAACGTTATCTAGGCACAATTAATTATTCTGAACAGAGCATCAGATCATAACGGAGGAAGAAAAGCTTCATGAATTGTTAATAAAGAGATATTAAGATTAATGTTCACATTTGTAAGCCCAATTCTCTGGATCAAAGTAGGAAATGATACGTTGATGCTCGCTCACTTTAGAGTTGACACACCAAAACAAAAAAACAAAAAAAGAACTACACACTGGTTGAGTGGGAATCTCATTTCTTGTATTTAAGCTGACAGATAAATGGATAGGAGCATTAAAAGAATAATTGTAGGTTTCCAAATTATTGTTTGGTGAGAAGATTGACATCACACTCTTGTCTGTCTGTTAATATGAAGCTACAGTCAGGAGACAGCTAGCTTAGTTTAGCATACAAAGAAAAAACATACCCAACAGTAAAACCAAACTTGACATTTTTTCTGGTTTTTGTATGGATTGGACAATAAGGTCGGGCAATTTGACCAATATATCGATGATATAAGAGTAGAGTACATTGGCGGCTGTTTTTGGAATAATTTTTTAGTAGTAGAGCCAGAATATTTACACATCTAACTTGGTGGATTAAGGGTTTATATTTAGTTTGTGATTATTGAAACTGCAAAAAGACTAACCAAGACAGCTTTGGTGAGTTAGTTTGTTTGTATATCGCTTGAATGAAGTGTGTTTTACAATTGAAACTTGAATTCAGATGGTGTACAGTTGTTTTTCTGAAGAACCTTTCCACGTTTGACATTTTGAGTGTTTATTTTGTGTTTATTTGATAGAACCTAGCAAACTGTGATATTCAAGATAGTAGTTTCTCCATGTCTAGTCTTTATGCTAAGCTAAGCTAACTGGCCGCTAAAAATGATACCCATATTTCCCCAAATCTAAAAAATGTTCAAGAGAACAAGAAAGAGCCGCTACAAAGCATACAGATGACGTGTTTTATAGTGCAACATGAAAGGAAATACCTGAAATAGCTGTCAGATAAAAATGTTTCCGCGAACCAGTAATAACAGTGGCATGTTTGTTTCATCCATTCATGCACTCACCCAAACTCTAAACCACAACATGATGCAGCTGAATGAAACCAGCCAACTGTGAACACGTCATAAAGCAAAAATAGGTCTGTCATGTGTAATCTAATAATTATGCTGCTACACTAGAAAAAAAAAAATCTTCCGGAAAGAGTGGAGTGCTATAACGAGGTTAAACTTCTGCAGAAATTGAAGTGCAAAGATAAGGAGTCCAGCAGCATGCCCTCATGAAGGCTAAAATGTCTGAAATGCATCAGTGCCTATTTTTGGGTTCTGCACGCTTGATTTGACTCCACTTTGAAGTAGATTTCTCTCTTGCTTCTGATGCAAGAAGAGCTCAGACTCACCTCCCTTCTCTACACACTCCTTCACACAGAGTGCATTTTATTTTCACCTTTGTCACACAATGACAAGAACATCTTGTGGTTTCAAATCTTGGCCCTCATATTTCCCCTAAACATTCCACTTCAGTGCATTTTTACAACCATAGCTACTTAAGATCTGTCAGGTAGAGGATGGTTTTTAACCACGATCAGACTTAGCAATGTCATCTCAGGTAAACTCAGACCGACTGTGCTACCAACACACAGACGCTGCATCAGGAAAACAAGTCGCCCACTGAAAGAGTCCTCGGGTGACTCAGAGGCCATGCTGTCCTCCATCCAGATGCTTCGCACAAGCACTGAACTTAAGTGACCCCAGAGAATTGGCGTCCCCAGACCACCCCTCAACCAGCCGGCTTGGCCCGCTACCTGACTAGCAGAAGGCGGGCCAATTAGCCGATGGGTGCCATCAAAAGGCCAACCTGTAAAAGCTCTGGAATCACTCTATTATAGATGAGATGTGGCTCAGGAGGCCCGGTCGACATGGCAACGCGCTGACAGTGTCGATGGCCGCAGATGTTGACGTTTGTGACCGATCAGCTGACAGGAGCTCGGCCCGCTCGGGTTACAGGCACAAGGTGCGACTTGTGCTGCAGATCACATGCGCATATATTTTTTATGGCGAGTTGTGGACATGACGAGTTTAGCTTTCAGGAGGTGAGGGTGCACTTTTGACATTTATGTGACTTAAAAAAAAAAAAAAGAGCTGAAAATTTCATGACAAGTGTGAAAAATTTATCTGAAACATGAAACACGTCTTTGGATTTAATATATTAGTGTCACAAACCTTCCTTTTTTAAAAAGGGGGGAAATACCATTCTAAATTGGATCTCATAAAAAACTCAACTCTGCGTGTGCTTTGATTTACTGAAATGTTAAATTTATGCATCATTTGGTGTGACAGTTCCTGAAATCTCCCAAGGTTTTGCCACATTTTCTCTCACCCCGGATCCTGTGATATACACTGCAATATTGGAGCTAATTAGGCTCAGACTGTTCCATAAAACCTCTTTATTTATGCATGTGATCAGAGCAGATTTGTCACAGGCCGTCAATGAGAGTAAAGTGTGTTTACAAGCTTGAGCTGCTCAGAGAAGGTTTATAGGCGGAATGGGACAGAGAAGATAAACTGTACATTGTATATTTAACAGTATTGCTCTGCTTGTACTGTTACTGTAATCTGTCAAACACAAAGGTAACATATGACTGACTGACTGTATTGGTTTCGTAATCAGAGTATGATTATCCTCAAACTCTTTTTTTACTTGACAACCAAAGTGCCAGCTATTTTGGATCTTCTCTCTATGTACACTCTTTCAGAACTCATCTGTCAAAACCCAAGAATGGTAACTTCAACTTTCGCATTAATTTAGCAGATACGGCGGCCATATGCCACTTGGTACGATTACACAAACATCAAGTGACACTGGTGCGCTACTTTGTGTGACAGGGGAAGTGTTGGCAGAGCTGAAACACCGCTTTAAAAAATTGCCTGCAGGCTGAAAAGTGCCAGCAAGTTCCTCCGCTATGGACGACTTGCTGTCAGTACTTGTCTTAGAGCCCTCTTGGTTTTTCATTCTACTCATCTAATCAGTGAGTGATTTACGCCCAGGGATGCTGAGTGAATACAATTAGGTGCCTGCTAGGATGGAAAATCAGCAGGAGAAGACCTTGAAGTTTCATGCCACAAATATCAGGTCTACCAGTTATTAGCGAGTTAAGAAAGGAGTTGAAAAAGAAAGATTTTGGAATTATTCCAGCCCTGATAATCATGGGGATTATTAGGAAGAATTATACGTGATAAAAGTGACACGGTTCCTCTTTATCACCCCCTAATTTAACGCCTACAAATGAAGATGCTTTTATCACATATAATATATGTAGGGGTTAAATTAGGGGGCGATAAAGAGGAACCATGTCACATTTAATATGAATTCCAAGTATTCAAGAAACAGGTAACTGTGTGCCGAGCAACTCTGTCTGACTGTATGACGAAACATGTGGGTGACGACAGGAGGAGAGGATAAAGAAGTGGATCTGTTGGACCAGTGACAGGGACAGCACAGGCTGTAACTGACCGGAGCTCTCGACGGTGCAGGTGACTTGTGGGAACATGATCCCGGCCTCTTGGGAAAGCCCGCCGCCTCTGACCACCCTGAATTATTCATCGGTTATACACCGAACCACTGGCGAGTGTGCCAGGGTCGTCAAGGCAACGGCAGCCTTCCTGCCCACACCAGTAACCACAAACCCACACACAAACACACATTATTTAACTGCTCTACTTGTACTGTAAAAAAAAATGTTTTTTTTTTTTTTTAAACGCAATGACACCCAAACTATCAGTGACCCCAACGCAGAGGTCAAACAGGGCGCTGATACATATTTCCCCGCTGGCACCTTTGCACATACTTAATGCACACCATGTTCGCCATCTCAGTGGCCTCATTAGTACAAAATGTCACAAAAATGTCACCGAAAAATGTCACAGTCTGATCACACATACTGATCAGAACAGTGCCGTTTCTCATGGGTGATCTTTTGGGGTTTTCCGAAGCATTCAGATGACTTAAGATGTCAAAAAATAAAAAAAAGTCTGATGTCTGGATTGTGACATCTGATATGAGTTTAAAAAAGCCACGGAAAGATCTAAATCAAGACCAAACTTCCATGCGGCTGATCCAGGCTTCTACTTGTGATAAATAAGGGGTGAGGAGTAATCACATATTCAAACACGCTGTTATAAAACTAGATTACCGCACGCAGAAACAGATTGCAACAGTTGACATGACTCAAAAAATTGTGTAGCATAAAAAATAAACACACAGAGAGAAACACCCCTGTGCGCGCACACACACACACACACACACACACACACACACGTCCCAGAGTGTCTCTCTCAACAGCTTAATTGACAGTCTTACATGTGATGCCCCATTGGCATCATCTAATGTTGCAGTTGTCAGTCACATTAAAGATTTAACAGCTCAGTAAGCTGTGACCAAAGATATATTTCAGAGAGAGAAACACTGTGTGCTGACATGCAGGGGGGAGAGATTTAGAACAACACGTAACAAAAACAAGTGGCTGCTCGGGAAAAAATCAGGTGTGTGAGTATGAATCATTTAGGTCAGTGCAGGTGTTGTGTATTTCTCTCAGTTTTGGGTGAACAGACTGACACAGACGCCCCGGTGGCTCCGAAATCTGCTCTCCTATCAAAGCCAAATGACGTAAGAAATGCTGTGTGTGAGTGTTTGTGTACTTGCAAATCCATATGATTGCACAGTGAGAAACGAGAGTATAAATACACTCAGAAATACGCCTGCGAGCACTCAGACACAGAAGGTAAGCTCATACATGCAGAGTTTACTGGATGTAGGAGGAAAACGTGGCCCCATAGAAACCACGGCAACTATTTAACATCTCGTTTGTTAAAGGTACAAATGAATGTGTGGAGAAAGTAAAAACTATGATTGCTGAAGCCAGTTTTAACAGTAGTTTTTCTATTCGTTCAATTCGGGGCCTTTTCGGACAGTCGTGCCGAGTAGTTAAGTAGTTAATACAAGTGCAGATAACCGCCATGACGCTGGAAAGTAAAAGAACATTCAAACTTCATTAAGTGAAATTTCAAGTAAAAACACTAAAGTCCATGTACAGTGTCTGTCTGCCAAGCGATTTCTGGGAAATGCAGCGCAATAACACCATGCCAATGAACACTTATCACCAAAAATAGCAAATAAGGCCTTTCAGATTGTTTTGACACAGTTTTGAACTGTGTTCAGTTCTATTTAAGCCTCAGCTCAGTCCAGAAAAAGAACTCTCTCTTTTCTTTGGTCATCCAACAGGCCTGTGGTTACAACACAGGGCACCGAAGCCACCGCCCCGCGTAAATATGACTGAGAGATGACACACATGCACAGACACCGAGAAGGAGCGAGAACAAAAATCCACCAAAGTGAAAGAAGCCACAACTGTTTACACACACTCACACACTCTCTCACACTCACACCAGTTGCTTTCCATTATTCAGATGCCACTCACAGGTTGAGCATTGCCAAATGGTAACATGAGCTGTGACAGGAATGAAGCTCCACCATTCCCCACATAGTGACAACAGCACTAAGCAGTGCTTGGCATTAGCATAGTGCTGAAAACAGCTACAGTAGTTACGCTGTGCGCTATGGGACTCTGAACTCTGCAGAGCTGAGCGATGTGGCTGGAATAAAAATCCTGAAATTAATTCATTATTAATTGAAAATAGTTACGATACAGGACATAATGTACTGCATAAAATAATCAAACTGATGTTCAATCTGATTAAAAAATACATTTTGTTAGTGTTTTCACTGCATTCCACAACATCTGCCCATTAAATCTGAAGCTAGAAACACAAGACAATGAGCATAGCTTAGCACAAAGACTGGAAACGGGTGGAAACAGCTAGCCTAGCTCTGCAATAGTTCCAACATCCAATTCTGTATAAAAGTATAACTAATTTCTGTTTGTGTACAGATCAAACAATATAAAGCTATATAGCTAAGCTAATGGACCAGTGGGCTGTAACTTCATATTCACCGCTGTGGTATCTATCTTTAAACTCTTAACAATAGAGTGAGTAAGCATATTTCACAAACTATTCCTTTATTGAATCCTTAATTTGGACAACAACATAATATAAATCACATATAATCACATCACAATACAATTCCACCAAAGTACATACACATTGATATTGGATTAGCCCTGCCTACTACCATCATACTGGAAATCAGTCAATACTTTAATCATCAGCCATCGCAAGCAGGAAAATCTTACACGTGCATCTGTTCCAGGAAATGCTGATTACAGCTTTTTTAGTCCATAACAATAAAAAAGCACTTTATGAACTGTTACAACCAAAGAAATATATCTTATATCTTGTAATAAGATGAGTGAATAAATCTGTATGCGTTTAATAGCTGTGGCTTACAGTCAGTAACTTTTTGGAACTAATGTTTGAATTTCCACATCTGGATCATGACCAAAATCTAATCAATAGTTTTTTTTACCAAAGGTCTGTCCACCATATTTCACAGAAACATGATCAGAGATTTTTGAGAAACCTCGCTGACAGACAAACACACAGACAAACAGAGGGAAACGATAAAATCCTTGGTGGAGTTAATAATTACAGCCGACTGTCAGTGGGCTCTAGCCAAACCATCTTTTATTAATTCATTCATCCATCTGAGACAGGATGTGTTAACAGATGGGAGAACACCGGAACAACTTTGCACTCCCTTTGTTGTACAGCAGATTATCTCTGACTACGCAACTCCGCTTTGTCCTGGCGAGCAGAGTGGCATGATTCAAACACTTAATGTGACTCAGAAGCGAAGCGCTGCACCTGATGCCTCTCTGTGAAATAGTGTAACCAAGGCAATGTGATGCTCATGAGGCTTTGGCGCTTTCAACATTGTTGTTGTGTTCCTCGAGAAAATCTACTGCGGCGAGAAAAATCGGCCGAGAGTCAAAAAATCACAAATCCCAGCAGAATGAAAAGAAGGTAGAAAGAAAAGAAACAGCTGTGAGTGATACAATGAGGACTTTATGTAAGCGGGCAATTTTTGGACACGGATGGAAACAAAAAGCACTTAAGATGAATGCGCTGCTGTTTCGCTGTGATGTTTGCAAATTCTTAAAATATACAGTACAGCTTGTTCACATGCATTCAAAAGATCAAACCAGACATTTAAGGGTAGCGTCAATCCAACGCGACACCAGCACAAAGAGTTTGAGCAGTGCACTTGGTCTTTAAATCTCTTAAATGATGCATCTTGACCTCAAAGCCTTACAGCACCGGTTCAAAACAACCACTTTAGACTAAAAGGGAGGATAGTTGAACACAGTTCGGTCTGGCTGTGTGTTTGTGGCACTGAACGGAGAAAACCTCTTATGCAACACAGGGTGAAATACAATCCAAACTGTCAGACAGTGTGAAACACAGACAGGGGAAAAGAGATTAAAAAATCCATTATCTCTCTTCTTAATTACTCGCAGTTATGTAAAAACTAATGATACACATAAGTCAAGTTAGCTCCACTGCTCGCACAGCCCACCTACAGTATGTGACCTTATGGAGAAAACATTAAAAATGACTTCACTGGCTGTCGCACTAAATCATTTCTTTTTCATGTAAAATCAATATGGATTAAAACAGAAAACACAGCGCACACAGGGAGATAAATGAAATTAGACTCATGGCTGTGCCACTGTTAATGACATTGTCTAATGTGCAGAGAAAATTACTTCTTCAGGGGAAGACAATTGGATAAACAAAAGCTGAGGAGCTTTTGCGGAAACATTTCGCAGCAGGCACAGGCTGGCTGGTCTTACAGTGTTAGACTGAAGTGAGGTGTTACGAGTTCGTATTAATTACTTGTTTTATCGCCCGGCGACAGGCTGTACTTTCTGTAAAATGTCAGCTCAGAGCAAAGAAAATTGCAAGAAAGGGAGAAAATGTCGCAACACAGTAAATTCAGCCATGAAGTCAAATCCAGAAAGTCAGCACTGAAGCTGCCAACCAAAAAAAAAAAAAAAAAAACGAGGGTAAAGTCCTCGACAAGACCACAAGTCTGACCACCAATTACAGGGCAGGTTTAGGTGATCTCCCGCCTCAAACCACACCTGTTATTTAGAGGCAATACTCATCTCTCTCTTCATTATTACCCTCTATAACCTGTGGTGCACACCACACACAGTCATAACAAATCTAGTAAGCGGCTCCAGTGGAACCAGTTCAGTGCAGTCTTTCCTAAACAGAACGTCACAGAGACACACGGGGGGACATCAGTCACCCTGCTACAAGCTGTGTAATGCTTTCTAACTGCAGCACAGTAATGCTGCTATACTGAGCTCTTGGAGCAGGACGCTGTTTATACAGCATTTACAGTAAGACACATTTCAGCATACAGCTCTGCTTCAACTGCCTCTCAGGGACAAATAAAGTTCTACTGCACCTCATTTTATAACTCTTATTTAGCCTAAAGTGCTGGACATTTACAGCTGAAAGCTGCCCCGCACATTCACCATACCGATATGTTTCGGCAAACCTGTAAAGTTTGCTCAAAGGCACCTCAACCGTTGTGGATGACAGGGATAAAATGTGCGCCAGGCACACTCTCCAGCAGCTTTTAAGAGTTCTCTCACCTCTGGGACACACAAGACAGCAATGATGGTTAAATTAGGGGACCATAAAAGGCTCACGTTACGGTAAGAAAAGCTCAGAATGCTGACGTTTGAAGGCTGCAGCACATGCCATCATGTCAGGGAGCTGACAAAAACACACGGTGATTATAAATATGAAACTGTAACAGCATTTATTCAATGCTCGCTTCTCTCTCTGCAGTGTGAGCAGAGCGCTATCTTCACATGGCAGGCACAGCAGGGTGCTGCCTTTGCCAACATGCGTTCAGAACATCTTCTTTCATGACGCTTCTTACTCTTATACATGCAGAGACGTATTGACCGGCGCTCTTTTAAGTTTAGAGCAAAAGGTTTCATGTTTTCCTGTGTTTGTCGCCACAGGGATGTGCTCACATCTCGCACATTTATAAAAGCCAAAAGGAATTATAGTTTATATGTTTGCTTGCGAGTCACGTGGCTGCCACGTACTCACTAACAATTCTGAGATTTCTAAAAAGTGCAAGCAGCCAATTTAAAAAGAGGAAAAGATCAGAGTACTGATCTACTACAGCACATTCACATGTAGGCATGGCAAAGAAAGGCTTGCAGAAGCAATTAGATGCAAGGTCTGGGGGTGGATAATAACAAGTGAAGGCTGGAGATGTGGGAGAAGGGAATGTGAAATATGACGATGATTATAATACCAGCCGTGATCAATAATCACTGAATGTACACTGTTGGACATGTCTTGCAACAGAGGCTGGCTCATATTGAAAATCATGGGTTTTGACATCTGACTGGCCCAGAGTTTAAGTTATTTTGGTCTTCTTTTAAGGGAAACTATCCAAGATATATCAACTGAGGACAAAAAAAACATACCCTTTTTACAATCTCTCAAACTTTCTTCCTCTTGTCTTTTTTTTTTTTTTTTTTTTTTTTGCCATGTGATTTTGGACATTAAACTGAATAACCTGTAGCATCTGGACTAAATCTGCTCCCTGCCTTTCTGCTTTTCCAAAAGGGAACAGTGCGGCATGCCAAGCTTGCAAATCATGTGGATATGTGGATGTAGGATTTTAAATGACTGTCAGTAGACATGCCAGGATGTTCCTGTGTGGTGTCTCTGTGATGTGTGTGTGCAGCCAAGTGTGAGAGACAGCGAGAGGGGTTGCGGTGTAACACTTTGATAGTCTTATGCATTCAACTTTGGCTAAACAGCACTGGAAATAACAGAGGATGTAAAAAAAATAATAAATAAATAAAAAAAGAAGACACATGCGCCCTTTGATAAAAACCCAAATGTGTCTCTTTAACATGAGTGCTCGCTCTGCAGAATCTTAAAAGAAAGAAAAAGGTAAAAAAAAGAGTAAACACTGATTCTTTTTAGGGGCTGATTGAGTGTTAAAGTTTATTGGCGTAACACTTGTAGCCTGAGGGCTTTTAACAATCCATTAAGTTGGGATATCAGATCGGAATAAAAGCTCCATTTGAAAAGAAACCTTTTTTTTTTTCCCCTCCCCTGTTAAAATCTCATCTAGCTGCTCACATTGTTGTCTGTGAACCCATGAGATCTCTTTCTGGAGAATTAAGCCTCTGAGCATGTGGTGCTTTTTGTTGTAATGGCACATGTGATATTATCTGAACACTCTCAAGTGGAGGTTCTCGTGTTCTGTCTTAAAAACGAAAAAGTTCTGGCTGTGGGACCCATTCTGAATATTCGCTCCATTGACTGAAGATTTTTGTTGACTCAGTATTGAATTACATGGGTATGTAGAGTTTATATAGGAAGATAACATGACTTAAACTAGTCATGTTGCCTTCACTGTCCATTGGGGACATTTCAAATCATATTAAAGTGAAAAAAGGCAACTTTTCTTTTTTAATATTAGCCCGCTTTGAGAACATAAACAAACCCAGATATGAAATATGATCATGTGGAGGTGCATATTTCATCCAAATGATCAAAAATTCAAATTCAAAAGTGGAGAAAAAGGATGGAACAACCCAGCTGGGCATCTCACAAAGACCCCGTTGTTAGTCAAACATCAACACAGACTAAAACATGGGCAACAATGTGCCTTAAATACATTATTCTCTGGAAAGAAGATATAAATAATGCATGTTAACAGGAGGGGAAAGCACGTTTTCTTTTCCTTTATTTGAATGGTGTCATGTCAACAACAACAGTCCCGGTTCTTACCTCCACACTGAACGGCTGCTCCTCTCCGTTCACGGCACATAAAATCCACAGCAACAACTGCAAGCATAACGTCCCCATACAGCAGCTATTAAGACATCTCCTACTGCGGACCGCCAATAAAACCATAGTGGACCCCGCTGTTGTGTTGTCGCTTATTGTCTCGGAGCACTTTTATTTACAGTCGGTACAAACAAACGCACAACGGGGGCGGGGGGGTGTAAATCCTAGACGTTTAGCAGCAACATAGCTGATGTGTCGGTGTCTCTGTTGCGGTGCCGAAAGCAGAGGAGCGGAGAGGGGAAGAAGGGGAGGGAGAGTCGGGAGCGGATACGTCGACCGCTCCGCCGCTGCTGCTGCTGCTGCTGCTTTCGCCGCGGTTACAGGAGGAGGTTATCCCCGGGGAAAAAGTCGCTGTTAACGCCTGTCAGCAGCCTCCCGGTCCTGCAGTCCCCGGGTGAGTCCTCCGGTACACCGGCCGTTGTTCCAAGCGGACGCGTCCAGCTCGTTTTCTGCACCGCGCGGCATAGCTGCCCGTTTTCAATCGTGTTTCCCACCGAATGCGCATGCGCGGACTGGCACGAGCGCCCCCCCCTATCCCACTCCTGATCCAAATCCTGAAAAAAAAAAACATCCAGTTTTTGTTTGACATGTTTTTCACATGGATGCTGCTTATTCTTCTTTTAGTACATTATAGCTTATTTATTCATGTAAATTAACACATTATAGCTTATTTATTAATAAATAAACACATTATAGCTTATTTATTCATGTAAATGAACACATTATAGCTTATTTATTCATGTAAATAAACACATTATAGCTTATTTATTCATGTAAATAAACACAAAAATAACAATCACATTATATGATTTTACCTTTGTAAGGCAGGTCCAGTGTTAGTTTGCCATTGAATATAAACACATCATCTGATTATAACTTTGGGAAGAAAAGCAGAGTGTAGCTCACGCTCACTTTATGCCATAATTTAAACCTTGGAGTGCAGGTAAATGTTTCAGAAAAGTGCTGAATCTGCCTTATTCTAGGTATTTTTTATGAACTAAACATTGGTGAAATGTTTGAAAATGACGTTAATAACAGCCTAAATCATCATTTTCCTGACATAAACGTTTCAGTGTTCAGAACAAGAACAAGAAAAATGTACATCTTTATATTTCTGTGTGATTTTTTTATATTTATATATTTATATCTACAAACATAAACTGCATGTTGAATCACTGTATTTCTGTCTGTGTGTGGGTTTTATCTACTGTATTCTATAAATCCACTAGAGGGCGATGATGAGGCTCAGAGGTTATTTCAAATTCCCACAACCCCTCAGTGTGAGTGAGTCCTCCACGGTACCCAGAAGTCTCTTGTGTGTCTCAGCACTGTTTCCAGTAGGTGACGATGATGCCATTGATTGTCAATGCAGTTCCTGTAGAGTAGCTGATGCATTCAAGCTTTCAAGATCCTGCTTTTACAGGCAAACCCTTCATCATGGTCGCATCATCTTTACATGTATAAATACTCTTGCGATTGTATGCTTCATTAAGTGACATTAAAATATGTGATGTAAGTGCTGTTGCCTGGTAAAAAGAACAAGAAGACATAATACACAAACATAGATGTATGCGAAAGCCTCTCTCTAATCTCCTCTGGTAATCGAGAAGGGTCATATCTAATGAGCCAGATCAATGACTTAGACTAACTCAAAAGGAGTGGTTGTGTGTAAAACTGTGTGTGTGTGTGTGTGTGCCACAGGAAAGTTAGGTGAGCCGCACCATTAGCCCATTGATGAGGTTTCAATTTGCACATACACCTCAGCGACTTCCTCTGAGGAATTCTCACCGATCACACTAAATGGAAAAACTCCATTTAAAGTTTTGAAAAACATCAGCAGCAAGAATACGAGTGTGTAGCACAGTTTGACCTCTGTGTGACACAGGAGTCTTGAGTTTCTATGGGACACACTGTCATACTGCAATGATAAAAGCAAACATTTTCATGCCCACTGCAGATCATAACAGCACTACTAATAATACACATGCAAATTCATTGTACAAATCAATACAGTACACGTTGTCTGACACTCTGAGGCTGACATGCGAGTCCATCACGACTTGCAAAGGATATAGGATGCGGTGTGCTCTGAGATCTGCTGACTCACACAGTCATTAGTTCACACTGTGAGTATCAAGGCAGATTGCAGACTTATGAATTGTTCATTTACTATTTGAACAGCTGAGCCCCTTTAAGAACTGCAGTGATTTATGAAAGGCAAGAAGTGACACTAAAAAAAGACACTAAATTCACCTTGGGATTCCCCAGTAGATCGTGATTTAAGTTTATGGGACAAGATCTCATTTGTTCTCAGATGAGATCATGCTAATGTCCTCCTCTCATTCAATGGTGTGTGTGAAAGTATAAATGGCTTGGAAACCAGTAAAATTTCTCTGTAGACATTCGATTAATTTCTGCATTCAGCCTGGAAACTTTAGACATCTGTACACTGTTGCTTGTTAACACAAAGCGTGGAATTTTAGACGGCAACAATTTGCAGTAATAATGCTAACCCAGACTACACAAAGTTAGCTCTACAGGGCGACTGTGAATTGTTTTGATGGTCCATTATTCCCTGGATAGTCAAAGAATGTTATATTGGACTGAAAGCCCATTTGTCTGACAATCCCGGTTAGGTTTAGACACTAAAACTTCTCAGTTTAAGAATGGTTCATTGTTTGGATTAAAATAAGTCATGTACACAAGTTATATTACATTGCATATGTGACATTAGAGTTAAATATGTTATGCAAATTATACATTTCCCACCAAACTATTGCAGATTGCGCAGTTTATGACACAGAAAAGAGCATCTAATGTTTATCTCTCTAACAACTCTCAATCATTCTTGTTTGTTTTCTACTCCCAGCATGAACAGAGATCTAATGATGCTCTTGTATGTTAAGTAATTTGTGCAGCTACATTACAGAACAGACCAAGAAATTTCTGTTAAGATTATATGGATGTTACATATGGGTCAACGTGTGTGTGTGTGACCCCTTGTGAGCCTTTGACATTAATCAAGATGTTTATTGCATTTGGTTGAATTTGAAGCTAAGCAGTGACAAAGAAGTTGTGTCCCTTCTCTTTATATCTTGGATTTAATTCATTTCACAGCGCTTAGCTGTGATAAAAGTTTACAGTAATTTCGCCAGTGTAAAAGTTTGACTTGCTTTCTTTGTTCGCCGCATGTGCATTTGGAAGTTTGTTGGCTGTTTGAATCATTTTCTCATTCCGACTTCCTCTCTCCCATCCCCATTCTCGCTCTCACCGTCTCTCTTCCTCCCCTCTACTTAATGATTTCCTCTCTCACTCGATAATCCTGAATGCCCTTTTTGAAAGGTTCTGGCCCTTTCCAACTGGTCCTCCCACCAGCATAGAGCTTTGCCAGGATCCTCAAAGCCTCTCTTTCCAAACATGACTCTGTCTCATAACTGCTGCATCTGCTCCCAGTCAGACCTCCTGGATCTCCTGGCAGAATTTATCCAAAGCCTCCCGTCTGTCTCTCTTTTTCCCCAAGCAGAGGAATAAATTAAAGAATAAGAGGAAGATGAGGAGTCGCCAGCGATCTGCAAAGTCTCCCAAATTTATTCTATCAATTAAAGTATTTTGAAACCTATAGTACATTTGTCAGGGGATGAATAATTCCAGAGGTTGGGTGGGATCAGATCAGATCACGTTCTCTCTCCAGATGAAGCTCCGGGGTTGGTTTGGAAGCACAGTGAGACGCCGCCCTCTCAACAAGGTCTCAGATTGATTGCAGTGTTATCATACGGTCAGTTGAAGCCAAATAAAAGAAGAAAAAAAAACACTCCAATAAGAAATGACTGCTCTATTCCAAAAAGTTTTCACACAGTTGGACCACCTTACTTGGGTCAGAACCCAAGATCATTTCTGGGTGCATTTCATCCTCACTGGGCTGCTTTCTTTCACATAGATATTTTTCCAAACCATGACGACTTTCCAGTTGTCAGCATTACTTTTTGTTAATTCTGTGCCACTATATTAAAATGAAATGTCCTAAACCTTTCGTGTATCTCAAAACATTGTATACAAAGATTTGTTATATTAAAAAAGTTTCTTGGTTCTCGTGTTTTGTAGGATCACACTGAAACTCGTTTTCAAAAAAATCCTTTTAAGTTGTTTCAAGTCAAAGTTTCTGCCCAAATGTTTTATTTCACATGTTTCATTAGCTTTCTTTTTTTCCCCCTTTTTTAAGTGGATTTATAGGTTGGATCTTGAGTCTGCCAATGCACATTTAGTCATTCAGTTCAATAAAAGATTGAAAGTTTTGGCTCATTCTTTCCCAACTTACATCAAATCCTTTCACATTTCAAAGAGACATCTCATGCAAGGCTACCTGCTGCAGCTTGAAAAAAGGCCCAGTTTTTATTCTTACATATGACATCATTAAACCAACCAGGTTATGGCACAGTGTGTGCACTGATGTAAAAAAAGAAAAAAAAGAGTAGTTTTGCCATTTTGGATCATAGCTTGGCTGAGCACTTAGGACCAAATGACACAGAAAATCAACACATCTGGGTCTCTGGCTCTGATCACAGCCCATCAGTGATGTGAGTGCAACTTCCGTCTAGGAAGTTTTGACATAAGACAGAGAGCTGATCTTTATTAACTCAGCCATGACGCCAGAGTCCCTGCCATGTGGCTCCATCAGGGCCGGGCACTGGCTTGTTTAAACTTTGGACACACAGACATACAGACAAACAGCAGAAATGGGTCGACTCGGTGTAAAAATAACCTGATTACAGCCCACACGTTGCCATCCCTGAGAACAGATTGGATATTTACATAATAAGCTTAGTCGTGCAGTCAGTTTCACACCAGCAAGGAACCAGATTCACTTTGCAGAAGCACTAGAGTCTGTGTTATCTGCATTGAGAAATATGTAGGTAACAAATGTGTGTGCCATGCTTTACACACTTGTATAAACTCAAGAACTACAACTGATTTATTGAAGGTAGAAAAAAAAGACTGAGATGAAGCTGTTCAGATAAGAGGGTTGTCAGTTGATTTGGCAGTAGTTTAGTTGAAGATGTGTAGAGAAGACAGTGGATTTGGGGGATTTCTAAGAGTCCTGGCAGTCTCTTTGCTGATGAAAACAAAAACCCCAACAAGAGGCACCTGCATGGAGAGACAAAAAGATAAAGAGGGAGAGAGGAAAAAGGCAGAGAGATGAGGTGTGGAGGAGTTGCTTTGAAAACCAAAGCATGGAGTAGGCACTGTGAGTATACTGTGTGGAATTCACCACCGGAGACTACACAGAGTTAGCTTGGTGCGATCAAATGTTGTTCTTCCCTCTTGAACTTCACTCATTATCATATGGTATTATCATATAGTAAAGATACAGTAACAGATAAATGAGGTATGAATAAAGTTAGGAAACTCAAAAAAAATGTTGACCTCATAGTTCACCGTTAGATGATGGATGATTGGGGAAAGTAACATGAGCCTCCTCAGCCTTTCCAAACAAACTTCAATTTTAAATAGAAATTTAATATATATTTCCAAATATTTCACTCTAAGTTTGACTGCAGATAAACACAAAAGTACCCCTCTGAATAGCTGTTGTAGCTAACTGAATAAGGATCTACCTCTGGGGCAACTTTCCAGCTAACAAACCTAGTTACACATCAGTTTGTTTCCATGTGTGAGGCTGTCTTGCTGTCTTGGTGTGCTGGCACGCTATTGAAGTATCATTCTGGATGTCTAATGAAATTCAAGAAAACTAAGTGAAATGGCTAATTAGTGGATGACTGTGAGTCATTTCACTTTGATGGCCCAAAATTATTCAAACAGGAGTGTACATTTGAGGAGCTAAAATCAAATACAAGAGGAAAAACAAAGAATGGAGGCGGCAACAAGACCAATGTTCTGCCTTCTCTACACTGCTCTCTATACATGTTTTTATTTCCAAACCCCGCGTTTCTTGAACCCCAACCATCATGACTGACAGTCACAATTAGAATAAAATGCAAGTTCAGAATTTTATAATTTGGTTTGGAAAAGAACAGTAAAAAAAAAAGAAAAAAGAAAAAGTGACACAAACTTGAACTTGATACAGACTTCACATTGTGAACAGGACACACTTACTGTGCTGGCACCGAATATTGGCATTGGATGTAAATGTGTAAAATTGTCCAATATGAACATAATTCTTGTAGGAATAGTGAGCTGACACATAAAATAAAGGTGCAATAAACAAAATTTGTTGGTTCAGATGTTTGAACTCAGAAGCCCGATGATCATTTGGATTCATATAATGTGGAAGGTAAATTGAAAGCATGCTAACACTTAGTTCATCAAAAATGGTTGCATAGTACCTCCCTGTAGATCTGATAAGAGTAGAAACTGTAAGCTTCAAAGTCAGGGCAATGGAAACAAATTCACTACACACACGCATAAATGGCTTTGGGGAGATTTTCCCTGTGATTGGTTGTGTGGTTGAGTCTCTGCTCTGTACCAAAAAAGTTTCCACCCTTCCTGTATGGGGTAAACATTCATACCATGCAGCCACCCATTGGCCAAAAACCTGAAACTGATCCTTACCGCAAAATCGGAAGTAGGTCGTTTGGTGCTGTTGGCAAACTCTCTCTCTCACTCCCTCTCTGGCTCAGTGTGGCCAACACTTTCTTTTTCAAACTTGTGCTCTTGGGAATAAGGCAGACTGATGCCATAAAAGAGCCGTTAATAACTTCAGTGGGAGAAATTGGAGTGGAAGTACAAGACTAAAGAAGGCAATGGCTACCTCCCATCTTCTGCACCTAATGAAGATACATGAAATCTTTGCTTTGTATGGAGGCATTGAGTATATCTGTATATCTTGTGGGGTTTTTTTTTGTTTATTTGTTTTTTGGTAAAAATATTGGAGACAATTGGAGACATACTGACATACATTCAGGGAACTGTTTGACAACCAACAGCCTGTTAGCTTAGCTTGCCATGAAGGCTGGAAACATGGGCGTTATTGTGCCCTGCCAAAAAATAGTCCAGCAAATGCCCCTTCCAACAACACAATGTGTCCTTTTTAAGTTTTAGTTTTTGAAACAGACAGAAAACAAACTGAGACAGCTTTGTGCGTATTCTCAGCAGGAAGTCAAGCACTAGGTCAAGGGCTGTCATTTGTCACTGACTCTGTTTGTGAATTTCAGCCAGGTGGAGGAAAAGTGTCCGGTTTGGGAGCCTCACAATTTTGTCTTTGCATTTTGCAGATGATATGGTTATGTTCATTAGACCTCCATCGTGTACTAGGGTGGTTTACTGTCAACAATCTGTGTAAGATTAGAGTCAGTACATCCAAGTCAGTTCATGGTTCTCTGACGGAAAATGGTGATTGCTTCCTCCAAGTTCGGAGTGAGTTGCGTGTCCCAGGTGAAAGGCTCACATCCCGACCAGGGCGTTACGCTCCGCTCATACAAACCGTCTAGTTGTACCCTCGCCTCTCGCAAAGCGAGGTCACTCTAAACTCTTCTCTGTGGTCGTCCCCAAATGGTGGAATGACCACCGACGGCTACTAGAACAGCAACATCCCTTTCTACCTTTAAAAAACTTGTAAAAACCTTTCTGTTTCGAGAATGCTTCCCTGCCTAACAAAACTAACAAAACTAACAACTACTCTGTGCTCCTTTACATTTTTCTCAGCTTATGTCCTTCTCTGTAAGTCGCTTTGGATAAAAGCGTCTGCTAAATGCAATGTAATGTAATAATGTAATGTAAAAGTTCAAACATTTCAGAAGTGAAATGGAGAGTGAGGTGGACAGGAGGATTGGTTGAGTATGTGTCTGTTGTACCAGACTGTTGAGGTGAAAAGGGAGCTGAGGTGGAAGGCTCTCACTTTGCATGTTGATCTATAGTCTAACCTCATCATGACCTCTGGTCACTGGGGTTCACCCTTTCATAGACTGAGGATGCCTCTGAGCCTGAATCCCCAGGGAGGAGCTGGAAAACGTTGCTGGGGAGAAGGACATCTGGACTACCTTACGTAGCCTGTTACCACTGTGATCTGGCTATGGATAAGCGACAGAAAATGGATGAATGGATAAACAAACAAGATTAATTTGTTAGTGTGCTGGACAGATTTTGTGTAAAATATGGCTTTTAATTGCCTTTTCCATTCTGATATGGTAATAATTACTATTTATACAACTCCAAATGTTCCATTAAAATTGGAAGCAGCACCAGTGCATGTGTTTTGTAAAGAGAAAATATATATGAATATGAGTATCAACCCTTCTACCAATACATTAGTCATAATTAGTGTTACTTTTTTTTCGAAATGTTGTGGCAAAAAAGCACAAAATGCTCCCGCACAGTGAGAGAGTGCTGTGTTTGCCAACTAATCTATAATTTACCAGTCAGGGTCTAATGATATCTGCACCATCTTCTTCAAATGTATGTGAGGAGCTGGTTGTGACCTAAGTCTCTAGGGGAACATCCAGGCTTTGTGTGAGTAATATCACATAAGACTTTGGTCAATATGTTTTAATACAGCTAGGAATACTCTCAGTGATGGATCAAGCACCTCCAGCACCATGGCTGCTGTTCACTGTCTGTCGTCCCCCTTGACATACTGCTGAATAAAAGCTGAATGGTGCAAGTTCAGCAGTGAGGGGAATGCCATAGCAGAAAGATGAGCAATGCACTTACCACCCTACTTTGAACAATTATGATTGATTATAGCTCCCTGAAGCGTTTCTTACACTGGTCTTCTCTGAGTGCTAAATTGGTTCTTGGCTCTGGGTGTAGCACCATTTCACACAGGAACATTTTAAAGCAGACTGTAGCTTGCAGAAGTGGGTCTAGACCTGTCACAGTTAGCGTATGAATTAATGCTACGTTACACTAGATGAGTTTTATTCTTATTCTGAGTGGGACTGCAGTAACCCAGCTGTCGGCGCAGATTAGCCTGGAGTCTGAATGGGTTGAAGACAGAATACTTAGACCCTCCTGACTGCAGACCAGGCTCCAAGCTCCATGCCGGTCTGGGCCCCACATAATTTTTGAAATGTGTCTGAACCTTTGGCCCAGACTGTCTAGGTTCATGTAGTGTAAAGCTGTGAAAGACTTAGCAGACAGAAAGTTTTTGTCAGTTTAGCTTAAGGGGGTGAAAAGAAAATGTACAGGAACTACAGTCACTTTCAACAACAATGCCCACTTACGCTGACAGTTTGCATCAATTCATATTCCTAACTTCTGCTGCTCCACTCTTGATAAGCTGCAAATGTTAAATCCTCCAAATTAAATCCGCCACATATGGCCCAGAAGCAACCTCCGACTCGCTCGCCAGCATACATAAATCTGATATATGACAAAATAAGTAAACTAAATATATAGTTTTTGGAAATAGCAAACGAATGAGCCATCTCACTTAATTTCCCAACTGCAGAGGCACAGGACCAATCAGGCAGGATGTTTTCAGATGTAGCACCGCCAGCAATCATATTTTTTACAAATCAACATTTTCTCATGTGAATTCTGACCAGCTTTCCAAAACATCTGGCAATTTATAGTCACAACTAGGGAAGTGCTCCACTGAAAGCATAAAATGTAACACTGACAATGAAAACCCTGTCAGTTTAACCAGGTCTAGACTGGCAAGTACCACCATCTCCAAGTGCCAAACCAATGTGTTTAATTCACAACCATTTTGACTGCATCTTATGATCGGAGGAGCCATATTACACTGGTGGGGCGGCCATGCACAGAATAAGAGAGAGCTACAGCAGCTTCCCTTTGTGTATCCTGAATCTTGTGTGTGTGTGTGTGTGTGTGTGTGTGTGTGTGTGTGTGTGTGTGTGTGTGTGTGTGTGTGTGTGTGTGTGTGTGTGTGTGGAAGAGAGAGAGGGCAGAGAGAGATACTGAAAGAGAAATATAGAGTGCATTATTGGTTACTGTTATTGCCACTTGTTATGAGTATGATAGTAATTTTTTTTCTGTTTCTGCCCTTTTTTTATTTCAAAAGTGAAACATTTTTTTCTTTTTTTCTTACTCACTTGCAGTTGAAAATTTTTCATTATTAAAACCTCATTTTAAAATCTGGCCCAATTGAATCTGTAATTGAATAGTCCTGCTGTAGCTGATCTACCATGAAACAAGAAGCAACAAAACACTTATGAACTAGCATGGACGAATGGAGATATTACTGAGATAAAATCAGGCAGTGTGAGATATTTACCCCATATTTTCCTCTTAAATCTACTTTTATTCTTAAACCTGCATTTCAGACCTTCATGTTTAGTGTCCTTTTAGTTCTGGTTTCACCTCTAACAACTACCAAGGTTACTATGTGGCTATCTACACTGAGTAACAAAGTGAACCAAAACACTAAAGATGCAGGGCGTATTACCAAAACAATCAGCTGAAAGATACTAAAACAGTTAGAGTTTACTGAAACTGCAGATTTGGGTTAATTCTCTGTGGGTTTGTCATGATAAGCAACCTGACCTGCTTTTAATTTAAAAACATTATGCACATATTTCCTGCTAGTAATGTTGGCATTCTTAAATTTGAATACTACTAAAGTCCTCACCGTAACAGCACCAGATACAAGTGTTAGCTACCCGTCAAAAAATGTAAATGGGAAAGACATAGTAGACTGAATTAGCCCTGGGCCAAGAATAATCGTGAGCTGAAAATATGCCATGGGAAAACCATTATCCTGCAGATTCTTCTCAGATGAATGATCACATTAAAACAAAGGTGTTATGACATTAGAGGCCTTTAAAAATGTTAATTGTAAGCAAAAAGCCGTGGGCTTTCAAAGACAGAATTGCTCCAACAGTTAAGAAACACTTTATGAGGAGGCTATGCCACAGAGTACAGATGATATGAAGAGAAATACTTTCACACTATGATCATTACAGGAAATGTTCTTGCTAATGAGCTGGGTGAATTGGGAACACTGGTGAGGAGTCAGAGGTTTTACTGTGTCTTACTATGACACAGATACACGAACAGTTTCCTGAGTGAAATCAGTGCCAGCTTTCAGGTGGTGCAAGTGGAAACACTACTGGGAGTAAGAGGAAATGAGTGAGGGCTTGCTGTGCTTGTTAACACCAAATTGTGCGATTCTGTTTCTTTTAAAGAGCACACCTGCAGCTCGGAGTAACATACGACTGCCAAAGAAGCTGAGTGTGTTGTCAGTTCAGTACAGCTAGACTGCACATAGTTCTGATGACTGTGACATGCTTTTCAGTGTATAACAGCTCAAGACGTTTACACACCACAGTAGCGGAGTCGACTTCGGTCCTCTTTTTTTTTTTTTTTTTTTTTGAATATTTCAGCTTTTGGATAGATTCCTAGAAACATTCAGAGTCCTCAAATGTATAAAATGATCCCATTGTCCAGTGAAAAAGATCAAGATTACTAAATAGATAAGCACAGACGTTTGTGGTTCCCAGACAGCAAAGGTCAAAATCTGAATTTGTTTGTCATTGTGACTACATATCTAATGGAATTCCAATCTGCTAAGATGTAATCAGGTGAATGGTGTGTCTGTCATTCTTATGTTTGTTCTCACACTATCCGACTACTAGTATGTAACTCTTTACCGCACTAAGTCACACACCACTAACTTCTCCACTGATTTTGACTTTGTTTATGGAGAAAATGTTTCTGGTTTTCCCTCTGATGTCCTCCGGCTGCTTTGCACCAACTCTCTGTGTGATTTACAGAGTTGGAAGCTATGAAGAGAAAAAGAAAGAGTGACTGAGCAAGAAGCCCCTCCCCTCAGACAAGAGTAAATCTGGGACTGACTTCTAGGTGTTGGCGAGAGCTTCGTGAAATAAAACACTGAAAGACAGACGCAGAGCTGGGTTTCTTGCTGTTGAACTAGTCAGTAATATTAGTTGGCTGCTCTGTTTTGTGCTGTTGCACTTTCTTGATGCTGTTAGCAAAGTTGTAATCACAGCAAACGTGTATGGCTGTAGAATAAGTCTTGTTTACATTTTGAATGTTGCTTTTTTATTTACGAATATTTCATGTTATTGAGAAATAGTTGAATACAAAGTTTGTTATATAACTCTGTATTCAATTTAAGTATGCTTGCAACTCAATTGACCTCCATAACATTGACCTGCTTACACCCCCAGCAGCAACCTGACATCACATGGTTCACATGGAGAGGACTTATAAAATGACATCAAGCATCTGAAACGTCCTAAATGATAGAGGGTAGAGGATAAAGGAAGCACATGAGAGCCTCACAGATGCATGCACATGCACGGACAAACAGTATGTATGTGTGTGTTTGTTGTTTATTGAGAGAAACCTGGCACCATCAACCCATAGACAATGTGTCATTTCCTGGCAGCCCCCCTACACAAACATGTGACGGCATCACAGGAAGTTCACCTGCTGCTTTTGACCCTGACTCATAAACCAAACTGCCAAATGGGGTGAGGATGGCGTACAATGTGTTTATGTGTGTGTGTGTGTGTGTGTGTGTGTTTGTGTGTGTATGTGTTGTCATCCCTGCACAGACGCTGTAATAGGTCACATCCTCTGATATTAACTTTGTGTTGGCCTTTTATTACAAGTCAGTTCCAGTTAGTGCAATCTTCCCCTGACACATAAAGTATGACGTTCATGCAACTTTTAAACAATGGTCTCTTGTACTGAGCACATGCACCATGCATAGTTAGCCAAAAAAACTAATTTGACCTAAATCATATAAGAACATTTGAAAGTTTACAAGATAAGTTAAAACCAATTAAGTCCAAACAATATTTAAATATATTTGGTCTTATTCCATCAACACATGAATAATTACTAACCTGTTAAAACCTGTCTGTGCCTATAAATAGTGAATTAAGATAATTTGAGTTATGCTTATATTTCGTGAGTTTGAGGATAATACAGGTGTTTCATTCTGTGTAGCCACAGACTGTATAAATGAAAATGTTGGTAGTCTCTGTCATGTTACCCAAAGTTTCATTGTGAAAGCTCAGAGTGTGGTGGCTCCATTTATCTGGCTGCCATCTTGGAAATCCTGCCTCTGCTGGCTAATGGGTAATCCAAAAATTGGCAAAGATGTCTAGCATGGGTGAAGCTGAGGTGGGATGAAGGAAGCCTTGTTTGAGAGGGCACCCACCTGTCAATCAGGGAGCCCACACATTTAATTATGTATAACTTTAGGCCCTAATATAAATGTAAACGGGTGAGCTACATAAAAATTCACCCTCAGTATAGTTGTCATGAATGGAGAATTTAGCTATATGGACCAAAACTGTTTTGGTTGGACATTTTAATATGTGGCCTAACTTGCACTGGAGCCAGCCTCAAGTGGCTATTCGAGGAACTGCATCACACTTTGTGTGCAATGCAAGCACAAGTGGTCAGATGATGAATTCCCCTCCATAGTTCAATAAGCAACCTGCTGCTGATTGACAATTAATTCAAAGCTTAGTTCGTATATTTAAATTTAATTTAGATTTAGTCTCTTCTCTGTCAGTATTGCTATATTCTGAACCTGAACCAGGTAAGAGTTCATGATGTGATCCTTATGTCTGTGACAGCAAGCTGATTTTCCATCTCAAGTACATTACGTGGACTTCGATCTAGGCTTCATATATATATACATAGTACATATAGATATGGATGTGTAGAAGTGGTGAGCAGCTGACAGACTGTAAATTATTCATCATATAACGCCAGACAGGTTTGTGGATTAGGTGAGGATTGTTAACAACAGGTGGCAGAGCAGACTTTTATCCACCGTTTGTACTGTCTCGAGTGTGCAGTGCAGGTCAGCAGTTTCCTCCCGGGGGATGATGAGCTGGCCCTGATGAGCAGCTCGCAGCATGAAGCGGGGCACATCAAATGCCACTGAAAAAAAAAATGCAGCTAAAGGAAGCTCAGCTGTTTGTATGCAGCGTGGCAGCAGCTCAGGTTCAAACAAATCCATCAAAACTGTATTCATGATAAGAAGACATATTAATTTGAAAGGTCAGGCTTGTCTGAAACAGACAGCTGAAGATATCTGCAAATATTACATTATCTATGTATTGAATATTTTAGAGGCTAGAGGGTTTCCAGAAGATGAACAAACATACAGAAGTTCAACCAATAAACAAATAGATGTCTGCATGCAGATGGAGGTCTTTCCTGTACGCATGAGAGAGAGGCGAGAGATGACATTTTAGAGAAGACACACTGTAATTATTCTTGTTTTCTTACTTTCTTCTGAGCGCAGGAGCACATTTCATCAATATTCAGCTGAGTTCCTCATCATCATTAATCTAAATTATAAAAGCAAACAGTAATATCTGACAGTAATAATGCTCAATTGCTCCCATTCTGTTTTGTAATGAATCCAGTAAGTGTCGTCCTCCACTGGTGGCCTGCTGCCAGCCAAACAGCCTCAGCTGCTGTCTTACTATCAGTGCCGCACATTGCTATCTGCATTATTATCCATTTGACCCAGCATGGGTGTGCAGCACGTGGGTGCTTAGAGCTTTATGTAAAACTTTGATAGGCAATCTTTGGGTGCTGTAATCAATGGCTAATAACCATCCACGCGGCTCAGCCGCTTGTTTGGTCGGCCAGGTGGAATTGGATCATTTGATTGGGTCGTTTACCATTTGTCTGGGTAGGTATTGTGCACTGTGGCCAGCTGCAGGGCAGATGCTCCAAGTGGGAGCAGCATAATCACTCTTCTGTTGGTACCAAAGGGCCACATGGGTGCCATTGTTACTCTGTGGTTGGAGGAGTTCAAAACATGCAAACAGCCTAAGAAAAGCAGCATGTTTCAATATAACGGTTGCTTCCACTGTCTGAATGTTGCTGCAGTTCTTCAAGTTTTAAAGTTAAACTAAAATTATACTAATACATACATTTACAGTATATATATGCTTTAGACTCATATACATCTCTGGTCTCCATGTGATGTTCATTTTTGTTTAATTTTCTTTAACTAACAATGTGCTATTCTTTGAAAGGTGCAATAGGCAGTTGCCATCGCTTATCCCATCTGTAATTTAAGAACTGCCTTCATTATTGTGAGTCAGGGTACCTGCAAACTCTTGAATTTCCCTTGGGATTAATAAATCTATTTGCAGTCTTCAAAGGCAATAAATATAGGTTCCTTGAAAAAAGTAATGGTAATGTAATGTGAGTTATAACATTTTTTGTATGATTCTGCACATCCAAGGTCAGATCATGGTGGCAGCAGGTTTAGCAGAGTTCTAGGCATCCCTCTCCCAAGCAACGTATTCCAGCTCCTCCTGGGGAATCCCGAGGCGTTCCCAGGCCAGATGGGCTATATAGTCCCTCAAGTGAGTTTTGGGTCTGCCCCAGGGTCTCCTGCCAGTTGGATGTGCCCAGAATACTTTCAAAGGAAGGTGCCCAGGAGGAATCCTAATCCAATGCCTGTACCACCTCAGCTGGCTCCTAATATGATGGAGAAGTGGCTCTACTCAGAGCACTCTCTGGGTTTCAAAAATGTTTCACAATTATAAACTATGAGTGGGCCTTTCTGTTAGCTACATCCTGTAGCAAACTATGTTATCACCTACTGTAGCAAGAAAGTGTACTGAGTCAATTATAGCTGAGACTTCATCAATTTTCTGGTGCTTATCTGGTTCCAGGTCACATTAATTTAATGAATAACATTATTATTAGGAATCATTGGTATGCACTGCTGCTTGATACGTTGTCCTTACTGGTTTTCTGTTAGGATCTTGAAAGGTCTTACATTTAACCTATTTAATGTAATCCTGTAGAATCCTGTAAGTAGATGTTGACATGAACATGAACAAAGAGTATCTTGCTAGTGGAATACAAGGTTAATTGCACGGTAGGTCCTCCCAAATGTGTAGGGACAGATCACTAATGGCTGATAGCTAACATTATGTGGATTTGTTGAAAAAGGCTATTAACATTCGTAGGCTGAAATTCTAATGAGAACATATCTTAGCAATGGCAGCTCTATCATGTTAGTTAACAGCTGCCAAGGGAAAAAAAGGCTTGAAGCTTAGATTTTGTTTCCACAAATATGTCCAGAATGTTTTTTATTTTTAAAAATGGAAAAATGATGTGCACAATAGCTGCAACATCACTATAATTTCTATTTTCTTACAAAGAAACAAGAAGAACTACATTTTTATTAGTTATATTTTTAGGTTTGGTTTGCCCTACTTAAAGAAAACCCTTTGTTTTTGTGTGTGTAGTGTTAAATTGGACTATTTGGCTCACTGTCCATCCCTCTATCCCCGACAGTCTCTTTGATTGAGATCATGCTGTCATCTGCTTTCAGTGTTACTCACACTCAGAAATGGGACATGTCCCTCCCACCGCAATCTGTCTCTGTTACAGAGCTGACATTGGGGTGGGACTCTGGTCACTTTGGACACTTCCTTTTCCCTCTCTCTTTCACTTTTACTCTCTCTCTCTCTCACCCCCTCTCTCCACCCACTCGTCATTTGGTGCCCAGATGGAGCCGTTGCAGGCGAAGGAAGCTTTAGCTGTGCGCCCTACCTTTTACAGAAAAAAAATGCTGCAGGGCAAAGAGAGGGAGAAAAAACAAAAAAACATCAATGAACACCTTCTGCTGTAATCTGTGTCCAGTAGAGTAAGCAGATACACACAGAACTATAAAAAGTTGCTTTAACCACAAAGTTAAACCAAAGAAATGAGATGCTGATATTGGAAGTAAAACGTGAACATGCCCTCTTTTAGCAATATTGTATGTACTGTATACATTTATGTACATAATGTATTGTATCTAAATCAAGCCTCCATTAAATCTCTATTTTACTCTAAAGTTCTTGGTCCAGATGAAGTCTCATCTGCCTCATGTTTTTATGATGTTGATGTCCTCAGTTCTTAAATGTGACAATGCCTACTGACACTGATCACCTCTAGTGAATATGTCTGGATAGCTATTGGAGAATGAGAATGATACTAATGACTTTGGTCCCTCAACCTTTTCTGTGGTGCAATTATCAGGTCAAAATTCAAAGGTCAGGTGTGTTAGGGAGCGGTACACAATACCGCATAAAGGGAATAAAATAACAATTATTATGTTTTTGATACCTTAAAATTAGCCTTTTATATCTACAGATACTGCAGGTCCCCTACAGAATCAGCCATGTTGAACCACTATTTTCCTACAGTAACAGACAGTAACAGACAAACTAAACACTGCACTGTAAAAAAAAAGTAATTTTACAGGAATTCTGTAATTTTTTACAAAATTTTTCCAATAAAACAATGAAATGCCAGTAGATTAACAGATATTTTATAGTATTTTCAGGTTTTATTTTTAAAATTACAGTTAATTAACCATAATGTAAGTGGCGAGTGCCGCTGTGGCCGAGGATACAACAAGCTTAGGCACATGGAAAACAAGCTTACTACAGAGGAGGAGCTGGATACATCGACGGACACAGAATCACTTAATCATATATTAAAATCCAGAATTGACTTCTGGCTAATTTCTGCTCCAATGATCCATTCTGTTGCAGACTGCAATATGTCAGCAGCTCCTCTATCACTCATATAGTGATGGTATAAAGTCTCTGATTGCTGAAGTGATAACTGAGGACGCTATAAATTACTATGTTACAAAATGGGAATTTTTAAAATTTTAAGTTCTGGAATTTTCCATTCACTTTGGGAAATCATTTAATAAAAATAACAAACTAGCAGAACTTAATTTAATTAAAGAGATAAACATTTGCTGTAACAAAGAATCACCAACTGACCGTGATAAACAGAAATTATTAACTTAACTTAATTATAAACAAAACTTGATGAGATTTATCTTAAAAAAGCAAAGGGAGCCTACATAAGAGCTAAATGGATAGAAGATTGTGAAAGGGGCACGGCTTATTTTTGTTGATTAGAAAAGAGAAGGCTAGAACGAAATTCAATTAAAACCTTGCTGATTCAAAATCAATTATGTACAGATCCATCCGTGATTACTAAGGAAATAACTTCTTTTTACAGTAAATTATACTCCTCTGCCTTTTCTGCGACTGATTCAGACTCTTTTTTTCAGCCATATTAAAGATCTTATCCCCTGTATAGATGAGGAGTTTGCAAAGTTATGTGAAGCTGACATCTCTATCTTTGCACTGGACAAAGCTGTAGACAGCTTATCTTTAAATAAATCTCCTAGCTGTGATGGCCTTACATCTAATTTCTACCGACACTTCTGGGACCTATTAAAAAATCATTTTGCTCTCATGCTGAAGGAAGCAACGGATAATTTGTGATTTCCTCCCACTATGAAACAAGGTATAATTACATGAATTCCCAGACCTCCAAAAAGATCCTTGTAACCCTTGTTTATGCCAATAGATTAAAAAATAACCTAGACAAAATTGTGTCTAGACAAGTGACTCCCAATCTGAATTCATGAAGGATAGATCCATCCACAACAACATCCGTTTGGTGATCGATCTCCTAGACTATAATCATTTGATAGAAGATGATGGCTTTATTTTGTTTCTTGACTTTTATAAAGCCTTTGACTCAATTGAGCATCCTTTTATTTTTCAGTGCTTAAAACTTTTGGGCTTTGGGAATACATTTCGTGCCACTATAGAGTCTCTTTATGATAATGTGAATAGCTCTATTTCATTACCAGGAGGTACATCACCAAGATTTGCTATCAAACGCGGGGTCAAACAAGGCTGCCCAATCTCTCCATTTCTCTTTATAATTGCCACAGAGATGCTCTCTATTCAGACATTGCTCCTTTAAACATTATTATATATTTGTAATGTATTTAGCTTGTTTTTCCACTGTCTAATGGATGTTTTCTCTAAAATGACAGATTAATACTGTACATTTGCAGACATTTATCTTTAGTCTTATGAACCTAGTTCATTCATGTTACAACTTAGTTATTGTACATGGAAAAAATTGTATTTTAACATGAAATTACTGTCGATGGACTGGGCTGTTTCCTAAAATAAATAATGTATACCATGAAATTACAGAGATTAATCTGAAAGTTATCTTATTTTAATGTTTTTTGACATAATATGTATGTTATACGTACATGTTTACAGTATAATGGGCATAAACTATATTATATTGTATTTTAATTCATTTTGACTGTAAAATCTCTGTATTTTTACAGTTATTGTGTGTAGTTCTGTGATCCAGTTATTTACTGTCATTTTACAGTATCTGTTTGGAAACTTTGCTGCCAGTGCTTTTACTGTTTGTTTTTTTTAAACTTTTTTTTGTTGTTTTTTTTTTTACAGTGTGGCTCTAGATAGTGTATTTTGCATTTTTATCTCATTTTCACACCATAGTGTCTCCTACATTCTCGGAAGGAGAAGGTGAAACACGAGGGTTGCAATCCATAACTATACCACTAGAGGCCCCTGAATTATATTACTACTATTAATATTAATACTATTTTGGGTTGTTTCAGTTGTCAGTAGGATATAACCCAAAGACGGACACAGTAGTTTTAACCCACAGAGGAGTAAATGTTACAGTTACAATGAATGTCTTTGCACTGTGGGATTCATTTGTCTCCATTAGATGTGATGAAACAGTGTTTCAAGGTGAATTTGTAAAGTGTGAATGCAGGACTGTAATATAAGCAATTCATATTGAACATTTTCAGAGTAGGGCTATTGCTAGTTGAGGATATTTCAAGCTTCATAAATAGATAACTGAGGTATTGTATACAGCCTTCTGCCTTCCTCACAGGTTTACCACCCACTAATTCCTTCTCATTCATAATTCATTGATAGAAGTACAAGGTCAAGGCCCAATACTTCCATTCATTTGTGATTTGGTATGAACGTCTAATCAGTCAGTCTAATCCATACAATCTGAACAGAGGACTGTGGTCCTGCAGTTCAGTTGATAATGCTTGTAAAAGGCTGTGGTTTGCTCATCACAGGAGACATCCACACTAAAAATGCATGTTCTCCTTTGTGTGAGGCATCTGGCTCAGCAACATCAGTGAAACATGCACTGGATGATCCCATAGGGGAGGTCGCTGACTGCATGGATGAAATGTTCTTCAGCATGTTGTCAAATTGAAAACAACACAGGCCAGCAAGGGAATCCCATCAGGGGGAAACTGAGGCGCTGGATTGGGTTACAGGTCATTTTCAAAACATATCCTCCCTCACATTCTGTACAGACATCAGCTGCAAAATAGTGTTGTACCTTACAGCTTTTTCTTCTCATTCAACAAGATGTAAGCTCAAAACCAAGGTCAAACATCTGGTCATGGAGGAATACTGCTCTGTCAACTCATGGGTGGATAAAGAAGTTGACTCGGGACTTCCTGAATATTTATCCTGCAATATGTATTTCATCAAGAAAAATGAATGTGATAGATTGCAATGATTTTTTGAGCAAGAGATCCTCACTACGTGCACAATATGAGTGCAGCATGAGGATGATGGAAAACATTTTCAAAACGATGTGATCTTTTTATTGCAGACAGAGGTAGACAAAAGCAGACTTCTCATTTTACGCTAGCGACAATTGATTTGGTCAACTGAAACAATTTTAGATTTTATTAGCTGTAACCAGTAACGGCGGTTCAACAAACACATGTATGCGAGTTTGTCCGTGAGATTGTTGAACCGTTGTCATGGCTGACTTTTTTAAGCAGACTTATTTTTAAACAAGAACCTGTTGAAGGATCCTAGACATCCACTTGATAGCAACATGCATCATGTCTCACTCAAAGACTGAGGCTAAAGCTACAAAAGTAAAAAAGTCAGCATCGTCAATAGCTGATCTAAACTTGCCAACATTCCAGTTTTTCCCAGGTTTCTTTTGTGTTTCAAGGCCATCTCCCTCCTGTTTTGTTGTTTCAATGGCCCTCAAACTTTATTATGCAAAATGGCTAGCTAACTTAATGTTATCTGTCAAAATTCAAGACACAAACACTTAGTAGCCCACTACTACTACACCACTTGGGTGTAGTTTTAGATTGCAGACCTGTTGTTTCACCTTCTCCTTTCTTGTGCGAAAAAGATACTGGTCCATGAAGCAAGAAAGTGCAAAATGCTTGAGCTTGTGTTTAATCAAAAAAATCTAATTTTATTTGTATAGCCCAAAGTCACAAAGTAAATTTGCCTCTGAGGGCTTTACAATCTGTACAGGGAGTGACACCCTCTGTCCTTAGACCCTCGGTTCGATTGAGGAAAAATTTGCCCACAAAAAAACCTTTAACAGGGAGAAAAGGTGGAAGAAACCTCAGGAAGAGC